>NW_011352500.1:1038924-1056844 GCF_000735185.1 Notothenia coriiceps
CACATAACACACACAACACACACACAACACACACACACACACACACACACACACACACACACACACACACACACACACACACACACACACAAACACAGAAAAAGAGAGTCACTGTCAATAGACATGTCACACGAACACAATTAAACATAAACACAAGCTCACACCTACACAAACTTCCTTCGTCAAGACGACCCTGTGAATGACTGGTGTTAATGTTTTCGAGATAAGAACTACTATAACCTGCCACGCTCTGCCAGATACATTTTTTTTTTAAGTTAAACTAACATGGCAGGGGAGGATTGAAGGAAATTAATGGTACAAAATAATTCACTAAACTACAACAAACTGAATTTCATAACACAAAACCTTCCCTGTTATATGCCAGGCATATACATTGTGTCAATGTACTTGTTTAGCATGGTCTATATTATTTATATCTTACAGCTAAATATAGTGTACGTTTATATTCCATTTACTCTTTCTCTCGTTTCAGTACATTTTTTCCCAATCATAATAAAGACTTACAGCAAATAAGATGTTTTTACAAATGTGTTGCCATCATTTGAAAGAATGATAATTATGACATTCCTGTCCCTAGAAAAAGTCCTGGATCTTTTTTTTTTACTTGTGTAAAACGGGAGCCAAAGCAAAAGTGTATTTTGTGTCAGTTGATATCAATACTAAACTAATTAAAATGTACATGACTGCATGGTTGTTAGTCTGTAACCAAATAACCAATACTGTATGTAAGTATTGTTGACGTGTCCTACATGCTTTTATGTCAGATTACTGAACGGATAGAAGAGGCAGAATTTGTTCGTGTTGATCTTTCATTCTGCTTCACTCCCACTCATCCTCTCCGGGGACCCGAGTGTGACCATCTAATGACCCCCAGTGAGAGCCCTGAGTCCAGGTAAATAAATGTTATTGTTTGATTACTTTCAGAAGTTGAATAATACAGATTACTTGATACTATGTGTATCTATTTTCATTGAACATCTAAATGTTACATACAAAGAAACACATATTAGGCTACATATTTTCGACAGTATTGTTGCTAACCATGGCTGCACATCAGTTCAGGTTCTACATAGTGCATTAGCATGTCGAAAATCAAAAGTGATACTGAATGCTGAGCTTTGATGACTGAGTTGCTGGACACATGATACATTTGTTCCTGCTCATCAGACAACTAAGCCCCTGTTCATAATTTCACCAGCCTGTTGACTTGTTTATGTGTTCTCTCACTACACACACATTTTTCAGATTTCCCCAGCAACTCTTTTAAGTATCTGTGTCATATTTCGCAGCAGTGAACTTAAGCAGCGTGCACTGTACCAGAATCTTCCTGATGCTAAGGCCTGCCTCTTTTTCAGACGTTAAGGATTTGTCATTCATTTACTTTTAGTAAAGATTCATTTTCAAAGCAAGTTCAATCAGATTTATAACACATTCAATGGAGCCCTTTCTAAGAGAGCAGTGGAGGCAAACCTGCTGTACGGCTCACGTCCTTCTCTGGGCTGGATTTGCATGACTTTTGCATGAGGCGCACCCGCAGCAGCTAGTTATGGCTTTCTAACACACCACTGACCGAGGGCCTTACGGTTCTCCCACACTGCTGCTGGGATATAGGTGGTGTCAGAGCACTGTTGGAGGCATGGATGCTGTGCGGTGCCAGGTCAAAACCCCCTGCTCCGTCAACTTTCCCCAAAGACATGCAGTTAAACACTGTATCATATAGCACTGAAAGAACAAAAATGGGGCTCAAGCTTTAAGCCATTTCTCAACCAACATCAGACCTTCTGTAGTCAGTGAACCAGGAAGTGATGTGTGTGACAAAAATGAAAAACTTTTACGAGCATCCGAAGCTTTAGATTATTACCATCTCCATAAAGGCTCCCATAATGTTCAAACATCACTTTCATGACACTATTTGTAAAGGGCAGTTGCGTTACTCACACTGTCCATCAGCTGTACTGATAATTGATACCTGGACATCACATTCATATTTCCCCCTAACAATTGTCCTTTACTATCTTTTTTCCTAATAAAAAAAAAAGGTTAGAGTAAATGCCAATATTAGGAGAGAAAACGCCCACACTGATCCACTCCACCAAGGAGCAAATACTCCGACGGTTTCTATAGAAATGTAAGCTCTAATCGAGCTATCATCCAAAAACACAATATCATTTTTAAATTGTCAAATCTTGCTTTGCGTGTGACTGTTTTCAGTATTTCGTAGGCAGATGGGTTTTAAATGATTCCGGTAGACTCGACGAATCAAGGTTGAAAACTCTCCACAGTGCGTAAAATCAATGAATGGCACGGCTATGGCTCGCAGCTGCTCGGTGGGAAACCGGAGCGCACTGCACCCCATCCGGAGCGCACTGCACCCCATCCGGATACCAGAAAGAGCAATGAGGAGAAAGGAAATGTAGAGACAAGTTAGATATAAAAGTTGTGCCTCCCCATTAGATCCTTGATGGCAGTCACAAATATTCAAGCCATCAAGAGCCTCAACATATAGAGAATAAATGCCCCGTATATAAAGTGGCTGTTTATTCCTGCATTATATTATCATTTACATTCAGTTTAATGGACAAGCTGTTGGGTGCTGCTCCGCCTGTCATGATAATTGCATGTCCAGGAGTGATCAGGAAATACTCCATCAGATGATCATTTTTTAGAACTTTGAAATATTATTGACTGACATGTTGGCCGGAAATGTGGCACAGTAGAGATGAGGATGGAGTTTCCCTTTTTAGGAGCACATTTTCCGGTCTATTATTTACCCCAGAATTGTACTAAATTTGGGTTAAGGGCCAGCTAGTTTGTGTGAGAGGTATTATAGACAATCCGAGGCATTGTTAACCCCTCCAGGTGTGATACCTGCTCAGAGTTCCTCACCTAACAGCAGCAGCTTCAGCTCCCTCCGAGAGTCCTTCTTGTCTCTGCGTAGCTGCTTCTCGATCTCCTCGTTGATCCTCTGGTTCTCTTTGTCCTCCCCAGACACACAGCATCCAGCCATCGTTCACACTGACCTGCTGCCTCTCCAATAAGCCCTCTGCAGTCGACGTGAAAATCCTTAAGGCTGTGGAGGTGTCTTCTCCCTTTGGCTTCACAAGATCAGTGGGAAAACACCCAGAGCATCTTTAAAATGTCCCTTTATGAATTACAAAAAATGATGCTATAGAGTTTTTTCTATAATTTGAAGAATCCGCGTTTATTAACAAATAATCCTTCTTAAAATAAAACGTCCAGATATAAGAATACAACGCGCTGACCCTCGTTGGAAAGGTGCTGCGGTTGGTCTAAAGAAGGAGGACACTTGTTGAACTTTATCCAGCCTGCTCAGAAGGGCGTGGCTGGCTGCAAATAGAAAGGGATAAAATGGGAAGTTAACATCCAGAGCAGGCACACTGATTACTGTACCGCACAGAGATGACGCTGACATGATATTCAAACTTTGGTGGACTTTTGGGTAGAGGTACGGGGTACGATTAGATCAAAGAAAGCTGCAAAATAAATAAAATAAAAAAGCCAAGAAAACGAACTAATGACATACAGCAAAACTAGTGCTGATGACATGTTTTCCAGCTTTAAATAGATTTGTTTGTAAATTAATTGGCCTATTTGTATGAAAAGGGGACGGGTTAAGGACCTGAAACACGCTACGGGGAACGGGGAAGTGAAGTATCCTGCTTCAGTGCATCCTGGACGGCCACCAGGGGTCAGGAAAACCAACTGTTAGTGCATGAATGAATGAGTGTTTGAGTCATAACCAAAATAAATGTATCCCGATTCCTTACACATCTCAGTGACCACATGTCTATTGCCTCAGAAATAGGGAGGCCCAACACTTCTGGCGATCTATGGGAATTTTTTATTCATCAATGCCAGACTTTTACATGATGTTATTTGCTTTTTAAAAAAAAAGCCAAATGGCATTGTTGCTCTTGAAATATACCAAACTGTTTTTAAATATGATTGAGCTGAGCTGTTACCGGCCTCTGAAAATCAATTTAGAATGGTTCTTTTTAATGGTCACATTCAAAGTCAGCCATCTTCAACCTTCAGACAATATTTTCCTTTCGTAACTTTGGGTGTAACAAATGATTCCAAAGTAACCTTTGTTCAGTGTACCTATAGAAGGAAACAAGTACACTTTTAAAGGGCTTGATTTATGAAAGACTTTGCAGGAATTCTTAATTTCTACATAATTCCCAGTAAAAAAAAATGTTATCATGTATTTACATTTAAATGTTTGCATTTGTATTGAACTGAGTAGCATTATAACAAAGAAACCTTAAAGCCCATGTCAGTATGTCATTGGGCTTACATTGAAAGATTAACATCAACACATTTAGAGCAGGGGTATGCTGCAGGATTTCAGCCCCGTGTAGTGAGTTTTTCTGGGTAAATGAGTGCATTTTCGACTTCAGATCAATTTGCTGGGAGAAATGTTTCAAAACATGGAAACCTCGTCTGAAAATGCTGATTCATGTTGTGTTATCCAATAATACACACGAGTTCAACTGTATATTTTATGTGAGTCTTTATTTGTTTGGGCAAGTTGAAAATATCACAGAGCTACCATGCTAGCATTACCTGTCGTACCTGGATGACGACACTGCACCGCGCCCATAGGGCTTCATACTATTGGCTATTTCAGAGTAACACAATTACACCGTAACCCTTTTTGGAATCAATGGGTAGACTGCCATTGATTCAACAGACCTTTTAGGATTATTCTGCCTCTATAGCTGGAAGGTCTGTTCGATCTGAACAATCTGAAATATATATAAGTTATTACACGGCTTAGTTGTATACTCGATTCTGATTGGTCAATTCAGAACATGTGAGAGGTTGTTAATACAGTAGTACAGACACTGTCAAGGACTGTAAGGACCGTTGCTAAGGAGGATCAAGGGAGATAACTCTATGAAATAATTATATTAATATTGGGAGTCAAGTCGTTAGTTTCTTAGTATCTGGCCGTGTAATTCGCGTCGGGCTCCGTGATCGCCCTGTCGGTGTTTTTTTTCCCCATAATGACTGCCGTGCTGCACATTATTCCTTTACTCAACACCACATCTCCCCTTTTTAGAATCAATGGGTAGACTGCCATTGATTCAAAAGACCTTAGAGGATTATTCTGCCTCTATAGCTGGAAGGTCTGTTCCTATCTGAACCTGAGATAATACAAAAACATTTGACCTTTATGAGCCATTATGTAACCTTATATTTTTGTGTTAATACACCATGCTAATGGCTCACATGGAACTGTAAACGATTTTCCTTCTAATGAATAACACTTTGTTCTACTAATAAACTCTCTAAATCGTCACTTAAATTGTAAAAAACAACGTAGTCTTTCCTGCAGTACTCTGCTCTTGAACCCATCTTCTGATGAGGAGTCCATGGGGGTGAGATGACTGCGAGGTGGTCTGATTTCCCATTGGTCCCTCTACGATGCAGAGCTACAGCTTCACTGTTGGGAAGAGCAGGATCCAGCAAGGTCGGTAATGTTGGCACCATCGTGCAAAGCCTTCTCCCCATGAGAAGTTGAGCTGGACTGTACCCGTTCTGTAGTTGGGTGGCTCTACATAACCTGTATACATGTTTTTTGCATTTATCCCTGACGTAACACCGCATCTCCCCTTTTTAGAATCAATGGGTAGACTGCCATTGATTCAACAGACCTTAGAGGATTATTCTGCCTCTATAGCTGGAAGGTCTGTTCCTATCTGAACCTTATTATATATGTATATAGTTATTACACGGCTTAGTTGTATACTCGATTCTGATTGGTCAATTCAGAAAATGTGACAGGTTGTTAATACAGTTGTACAGACCGCTATCAAGGACTGTAAGGACCGTTGCTAAGGAGGTTCAAGGGAGAGAAAGGAGAAGAGGTTAAAAGACGGAGCACTGGACGTTAGTTAAATGAACAGAAGAAGGCAGACAGGAAGTCAACACTAACAGGAACACGGTAGGGCTCTGGAGTGTTTAAGGACTTGTTCGTGGATCAGAAACTGTGAACAGACTTGGACAGGACTGCCGTAAAGTTGTTGTTGTTGTTGTCGCAGTTCCAGCCGTTGGTGCGCCATGGAACAGAGTTCTTTTTTTCTTAGCGGAAGAAATAAGATCGTTACCGTGCTCCAAACATTATTCCTTTTACTCAAAAACAACCACATCGTCCCCTTTTTAGAATTCAATGCGCGTTTAGACTTGCCATTGTTTCAAAAAAGACCTTAAAAGAGCGATTATTCTGCCTCTATAGCTGGGAAGGTCTGTTCCTATTCTGAACGCTTATTATATAATGTATTATAGGTTATTACACGGGGCCTTTTTAGTTTTATACTTCGATTCTGATTGGTCCAATTTCAAAACATGTGCCAGGTTGTTAATAAAGTATTACAGGACTGGGCTGTTCAAGGGACTGCAATGGCCTTTTGCTAAGGGAAGGAGGCGTTCAAGGCTCGTTTTGCCACCAATTATCCCTTACTCCATCTTCCCCTTTTTAGAATCAATGGATAGGCAACTGCCATTGGATTCAACAAGACCTTTAGGGGGATTATTTTTCTGTCTCTAATAGCTGGAAGGTCTGTTCCTATTTCTGAAACCTTATTATATATATACAATATAGTATATATATATATTATATAAAGCTTATTACCACGGCTTAAGCTTGTAATTAGCTGGAAGGCCGTCTGGTTCCTTATTTCTTGACCTGCAGATAAATCAAATAAACATTTGAACTTTATGAGGCCATTATGTTAAAACTCCTTAGCGATATTTTCGGGTTGTTAATAACACCAGGCTAATAGCCACATGGAACTGTAAACGCAATTTTCCTTCTAATGAACAACACTTTGTTCTACTAATAAATTCTCTAAATTGTCACTTAAATTGTATAAGACAACCTAGTCTTTCCTGCAGTACTCTGCTCTTGAACCCATCTTCTGATGAGGAGTCCATGGGGGTGAGATGACGGCGAGGTGGTCTGATTTCCCATTGGTCCCTCTACGATGCAGAGCTACAGCTTCACTGTTGGGAAGAGCAGGATCCAGCAAGGTCGGTAATGTTGGCACCATCGTGCAAAGCCTTCTCCCCATGAGAAGTTGAGCTGGACTGTACCCGTTCTGTAGTTGGGTGGCTCTACATAACCCGTATATATATTTTTTGCATTTTTCCCTGACGTAACACCGCATCTCCCCTTTTTAGAATCAATGGGTAGACTGCCATTGATTCAACAAACCTTAGAGGATTATTCTGCCTCTCTAGCTGGAAGGTCTGTTCCTATCTAAGAGCAGGATCCAGCCAGGTCGGTAATGTTGGCACCATCGTGCGAAGCCTTCTCCCCATGAGAAGTTGAGCTGGACTGTACCCGTTCTGTAGTTGGGTACATAACCTGTATATCTTTTTGCATTTATTTTAATAATTATTTATTTGATGTGGGGAAACCGGAACATCTGGAGGAAATCCATACTTCGGGGCAGGGAGAACATGAATGTTTGTGGACACATTTTTGCGACTTATTTATATAGAGCAAGTCAAAGAGGAGCTTCTTTCTTAAAAACGTCTGATAAGGGAAACAACTCCCCTTTTCACTCGCTGAAAACATTCGAGGTTCTTTGTTAAACAACATGCCCACGTTGTGTCGTCATCGCCCTGATCAGTAGGTGTGATTGCAGCTGCAGCACCATTGTTGTGTGTTGTGTCAATATTGGACCTCTCTTGGTTAGAAGTATCAGCAATGGAAGACCTGGGTTGCTCTTTCTGTAAGCTTTTCCTGCAAGATGTAGTCGGGGGATCTAGACAGAAACCCTTTGGCCGTGCGTCTGCCTTACTGGCATTTTCAGTTTTGGAGACTACGTCACTCGCATCAGTTGACTTCATGTCAGTTTCATTGTTATTGAGAGGAACATCTGATGCCTCTGAACGATCCAGGGTGCAAATATTCATCAACCTACTAGCTTCTTTTAAAAAAGAGCTGCAGCCCAGGTCCTCTGACTTCTCTAGATTTGAATTGTCGGCAATCAAAGTCTTGGGTGTGATTAGAGGATCTTGACAGAAAACATTTGGCTGTGTGTCTGCATTACTGGAGCTTTCAGTTTCTGAGACTTCTTCAATCGCGCCAGTTGACTTCATGAAATGATTGACAGGAACATCTGATGCACCAGAATGGTTCTGGGTGCAGATGCTCATCATCGAAACAGTTTCTGGTAAATAAGAGCTGCAGCCCAGGTCCTCTTTCAGGTGACCCATTGTTACAAAGCTGTGAGTCAGGGCTTGCTCGGGCGTGATTCGCGAGTTACCATCCAAGTCAAGTAACTGTTTAAGCAGTTGTAAAAATGCCATCCTGTCCTCATACTCAACTTTGTCATTTTTCTTTGAGTGCTTTTCTACTGCTGCATCCAAACTTTTGAGCTTGTCAAAAGGTCTCTTTATAATTGTGCTCGAGACACCGCTTGACTTCTTGTACTCCCGTGGCGTCTTCAGTCTCCATCTTGTATGGTTGAATTTGTTTATCATTTTGAAACACTCGGAGCTCTTCTTCCCAGCATTTAGCAGGTGGTCTCCTGGCTGACCGATCAGACGGCAAATGGCTTTCATCACTTGGTATGACGTTCTTCCACAGAAGAGCCTGTTACCAAGATACATTTCTCCTAAAACACATCCCAGTGACCACATGTCGATGGCCTCAGAAATGGGGAGGCCCAAGTAAACCTCTGGAGATCGGTACGGACCAGCTTGCATTCTAGTTCCTACTTTTGCTTCGGAAGCTGGGATGGACAAGCCGAAGTCGATCAATTTAATCCTTAAAGGCTGAATCCGTTGGTCCACAAGCATGATGTTGTCTAATTTAAGGTCTGAATGAATGATGCCAATGCTCTTCAGGGCCTCAAATGCAACAAGTAGCTGCTGTGAGATGGGGCGGATCTCATTAAGCGATAATGGCTTGTCTCTCTGTACAATAAAGTCGAAAATGTTTCTGTCCAGCTTTTCAAATGCGAGGCAAGGAGAGTCTCCGCAGATGAATTTTTCAATAAATCTTACCAAGTTGTTCTTCTCTGGGTCAAGTTTCCTGACCTTTTCTAACATTCTAACTTCAGTAACATAATGTTTTATGTCTTTGTGAATCTTAATGGCTATAGTCTTGGATGATTTTATGTTGCGACATTTTGCAACTTTGCCAAAACTACCTTCTCCAATAAAATCCAAAATTAAGTAGTTTGCAGAACTGCTGGACAGTATGTCATCCTTTTTCACCTGGATTTGTTGACTCATTTTTGCTGTAAAATGTTGCAAATGCTCTCTGAGTTGAGTCAAAGTGGATTCCTAAATCTTCTGCATGTTAATCACATTTGCAAGATTTTTGAAAATGGAATGTGACATCACGATTACATCATTCTGTTCAAAAGATGAGAGCAAACTGCATTCTAAATGTATTGGAATGACAAAATCATGATGGCATCATAATGATGACATCACCATGAGAACAAAGAACATGTTCTACTTATTTTTTACGTTAAAATAAAGATGTTGGGGATAATGGTGGTCTAATGGATAGTGAGGTGGGGTGAAGATTGGAAGGTTGTGAGTTCAAATCCCGCCAGGAACACCACCACTAGTGTGCCTTTGAGTAAGGCACTTAGCCCTTAGTTACTCCAGGGAGAATGTCCCTGTAATTGGTAATTGTAAGTCGCTTTGGATAAAAAAAGCGTCAGCTAAATGAAACGTAATGTAATGTTACAATCATAACTCTGTTTTTTTCAATGTAAACTTAAAATAAAGGTTATTCACTTCCAAATCCTCAGCTTGATCAAATCACTTTTGGTTTCCGTCATGTTTACTTTGCAGAATAAGTGTAAAGGCTCCTTCTCTTCTGTAACCGAGCCATGATTCATTTACAAATTAATTAAACACTGTCACAAAATCTGCTTTTTGTCTTTGCACAAAGGGGCTGTTTTTCTTTAAACTGTGTACCTCAGGATACTTCATTCCTTCCATCAGCAAAAGCATCTTATTTCACTCCACATAACGCATAGGATAAATCATTCAATCAAAACTCTTTATTTTATGCCTAAAGAATTTAACCAAATGGATGTAGTTTCTATGGAAACAGAAGTTAGCACATAAATGACAGATTTCAATGTTGTTTATTTTTAACAAAACCAAATAAACTTTTTTTAATTTATTTTTTACTAAATGTTAACATTTCTGAATGAATTAATAATAAAATAAATATATTTGAATCATCCAGAAAGCTTGATGAAAGTGAATGTAGGTGTCTGTAAGGAATTCAAAAAATTGTTTTATAAAATGAATGTGTCAATCTGTTATTATGCTATTTTGTGCGAGATCAATCGATTTAACGATGAGAAAAAGGATTACAGAGGTTATGAGTTCAAGTATTGCCCTCGAAGGATGTTGCAAAAATTGATATGGCCCTTGATAGGAAAGACTCCAGCCCAAGTTGTGTATGAGCAACTTTGCATTTTCAACACATGTAATCTTGTGGGAGACGACAGTGAAGTGTTCACAGTTTTGGTTTTGGGTCAAAGCAAGAGCAGTAATGTACAGTATGCGTACAGTATGTAACAAAACTCAAATTAATTCATGAAAATACAAATAAGATACAGGTTCACATGTACTTGTTAAGTGAATGTTTGATCATGTAGGAATATAACATGTATGTGTGTGTGTGTGTGTGTGTGTGTGTGTGTGCGTGCGTGCGTGCGTGTGTTTCACAATTCAAACTATTTAAATGAATTGTGGTGTTGAGTATTGGAGCAGATAACCTTATAATACCAAATATAAGGTTATACCAAATAACTACAAGCAGTCTTTAGGCTTTTTTGTGCAATGTACTCTCTGTTTATCCACACTTGTGTCCTCTTTTGCAAAAACGTTCTCAATACATTCATTTTAGAGAAGTCCAGTCCACTCTGTATCATCATGATTGCTTTGCAACAAGAACATTTACAAAAACAGAAAGACTGAACATGTTATTATCAGCGGGAACAGTAAAGTACAAAGATTTCACTTTTCTATTGAGTCCGAAGGGTCTATGGGCTGCTGTATTTCCTTCAATGCCCTTGTCAAACCAATACTTGAACTTCCAATTTTCAGTGAATCTGACTAATGAAAATGTGTTTTGTGAGAGAAACATTTAGTATATAAACATCAAATATTTGAGGATTTAAAAAGCAGTAGATTTTACGAATTGTGACCAATCTTCTTGGAGTTGTTGAAAAATGTACAGTCAAAAGTTTCTAACATTACTTATGGTGTTGTTAAGTGTTTCAAACCAGGAAGTAAACACAGGTTCCTGCAAGGCAACTTCACCTATCTTTCTAAGTATTTTGTTGTTATTCTTATCTGCTTTTGACTATTTCCAAATGTGCAAATTACCTCTGAATACCGGTGGAAGAAAGACAATTTAACTCTAAGGGGCAAACATTGTATTAAACTTTATAGATGATATGATTCTGCAAATTAAGTACCACAACTTTTTTCCCTTTAATTACATTTTCAGTGCTTGACAGAGGTTTGTAATACAAATTAAAGTTCAAATACAACTTAACTTAGGACATCTGGCATTATGGGGTGAAGTAATGATATCGATTTAAAGGCATTTTAGATATGATAGCTGTATCACTAAAACACTTCAAATAAAACATATTGAAAGAGTGCCAGTTTATGGATACAGGAAACATGTTACACATTTATGATTGGAAATCAAAATTATAGCAATACTTCAAAATCATCAGTGATTGAATTTCAAATCTTCAGGATGAAAGCAAAGAGAAAAAGAGCAGTTTATGGAAAGTTATTTTTCCCAAACTCAGCCCTGCAGTTCTACATAACACTGTCCTCAATATGTACGCTGCTCTTAAACATACTGCAGGAAATGTGAACAGCAGCGAAGGTTTAAAACAATGTGTGTCAGCAAGTCAACACCAGCTGGAGTCTGCGCTCTCTTAAAGGGAAAATCCTGTTTTAATACAACTCACATGTGCTCCCTCAGAGTAATGATGTGAACTTTGACAAGTCACTCTCGACACGTGGAAACAGCCCTTTGTGCTTCAAATTATTAAACAAATCCAATTATCAATTTCTTTTTTGCTAGTACAATATCATTTCTTATGATGTAAAAAGATAGTATTTTCACCTTTGCTTTATGTAACACTAGAAATGTGTCCGGGTGGTTTCTGCTCAGCGGGTTGAATAAAGTGTGTGAATTGTTTAAACAAGGATTTTCCTTCGAAGTAGCAGGGACAGTGTAAATAAGCACTTTACAACAGCAGCCAGGCACACAAGTTACTGATTACTGCAACTCTACAACAAGTGATCATCGACACTGATAGGTTGAAACAGTCAAGCTTCAAAACCTTTCCTTCGATTAGCAGAACCACATTAACAGTTGAAGCTTTTAGTGAAATATGTGATTAGTCCCCCCCCCTGTTAGGCCACGCTGTTGGTTAGTAGTTACTGTAAGATTCACTTTAAGCCGACTGAGTGGGAATTGGACATGAAATTAGCTTGTTGAAGTGGTTGTTGCCCGCCCACAATCAATCATCCTGGTATGAAATTTCACCAGCAAGCTTAAATATCTGAAAACGGGATCTATGAGAGGGGTCTCATTTCCTGCCTAAGTGGCTGTTAGATGCCAATCCAAAGCCAAATAGGGCCGAAAACACTCCAGATTGTGGCTCAATGTAATGTTGTTTAATCCTAGTCGCATCAGGTATACAAGGCATTACAACACACATGGATTTCAAGATATGAATCTGATTTGACAACATTCGGATTACAATTCACTCATGATGTTCTTTTAGTTTCCTGTAATGATGTTGTATTAGTTATGCTTTTAAAGCCGTTCCCATGGCTTCTTACAGCACAGAATAACAAAGAGGGACCACCGAGCCAAAACCAAGCAATCCTGCAGCTGCACAACAGGACTTTATCAGCTACACTAGCTTCACGTCTCATACAAACACAGACTTTGTATGGGACTTCAGAGGCACAGCTTATTTAATAAGGCAATATGTACACATGATCTGTATCTTCTCCTATGTTGTCATCTTATAAATAATGTCTAAAATAATACTGTACATTTTAATTAAATGGTGGTAATCAAGAAGAAATATAAAAGCACCTGTGAATGGGACTGACATACTATAATACTAAGTTTCTATCAGGGTGTAGGTCCATGTGTTTAAGGGTGATGGCATATCAGATTATAACATCACGTCTTTAAGATTTTTATACCAAATCTGAGACAAAGCAACATTTAACCTGACTACCTTGTTCTAGCACTACTTGTTAAATAAAACACACTAAAGGTGGTTGGTGGTGGAGTGTTAATGATCACAAGATGTGCGAAACACTAAGAGATCTCAAAGTTGATAAATACTTGTGGAGACACTGTGTCATACAGTTAAATATAAAGAAGAATCAATGGGTGATGTGAGTACACAGTTAAAAACTATTAAAGTTAGCCCTGTGGATTGGATTCAGTCTGCAGTTTTTCATATAAAAGTAAATTAAATAACCAGCTGCTTTAAGTGCTGGAATACCAATCAATGTATTGTTGGATAATAATACTCTTTATGCCGTTACGAAGCTGAGCAATGTTTCTTTTCTGAAAAACTGGCAAAACATAACATTTACATTCTCCTCTTAAAAAAAGGAAACCAAAAACAAGTAAATAACATATTTTTTTCTTCCAAAAATGAATTAGCCATTATACATACAATACAATTACATAGATACATATTTTCAATACCGCACATTCAATCTGCCAAAAAGGTAATGATTACAAAGCCAACAAAGATGCTGCGATATATATATATATAGAGATGTATGTACAATGATTATAGCGTTCATAATTGCACTATGCCTCAATAAATGTAAATTACAGGCTTACTTTCTAGGGAATTGTTACAAAAAATACTTTAAGTAGCTTGGGAATTAAATAATTGCAAATCAGAAAGAAGAAGGGCTTACTTTGGTACAAACTGATCATCAACACTGTGCCCTTTTACATATAAATAAGCTAAATGTATTCTTCACTGCTATTGACTTACAACAGTCAGGACAGCCGGGTTGTGATTGCGCAAGTGTAATAAAGCTAAAGCGTGACAGGATGGTGTATATGCTAGGAGAAGGGGTTTGCAGTGGGTTGTGATTGGACAGCTCGAGCAGGGGTGAGGGGGGGCTGTACCATTGACTGTGTTGAATATTAATTGGAGGAATCAGTCGATCGATCAATAAGGGACAAGTCTGCATTCATTAACACTTCCTATTCCCGTCCTCAACACTTTTCATTTCATCTAAGTAGTAAACATCACGAAGTGTAGTCTAGTTCTTGAATAGTTTTGGCATTGGCAATAAATACACAGATAACCGTCATAAAAAGCATTAATGTGGCACAGTTTAACATAATCATTTAACAACGTACTGTAGTCACGTCCTTGACTCCCATCTGTGTAGAACAGGCGTACCCCGTGATCTCCTTGCTCAAAGCTCAGAAGTTCTTTTTAAAGCCTGTGACTGTCAAGACTCGGACTATTTCCCCTTTTAATGTACTCATTGGATGGTACCAAAGTCAATGCAATGTATTAGAAACAATAACGATATGAGTCTATCAAGACCAAATCAATATAGCATTTTTTTTTCAATCACAGTTTATGCCAACTTATTGAGAGACTTGCCAATCAGTCCTATGCAGGAAAATAAAAGCTGTCAATTATAGATCTGTTGCATCATTTCCTATTTGGTTTAACAGGTAAACGGCCGGAATGAAGCTTCTGAATGAACCAATGGGAAAGGAGGCAGGGTTAAAAAAAAAAAGGAATGAAAACCTTTTTTCTTCTTCTTGGTTATAAAAAGGCAGGAGGCAGGGAGCGCATTGCATTTGCTCCAGCTCTGATGTATCAAACTGACAGATTTTTTTTTTTGCCAAACCTTGAGTGCACAAAGTAGTTTCTTTCTTTAGGCCAAAAATCGAAACAAAAATTCACAATGCGCAAAGCCTAGAAATGAGGATCCTATCTGTTAACATTCAACAGCATATCCCTTCAAACCCTTATACTTTAAATGTATTGCCCTCCTCCTGCTCCATATATTTAATCAACTCCTTAAATAGCAAAATAACATTTACTTTGCTAACCCTTGGGGACCAAGAGATCAACAAATGGCAAATCAATTATTATGCAACCATTAGATTTCTCAGATTTTCTTTTGTGTGTGTATATGAGCTATGTTTTCACAGATTGCCTCAGTCAGTGTGTGGGGGAGTCTCCCGCTGACAGCGCCCCCCCCCCCTCTACACCAGGTTGTACTCCTTCAGGTTGAGCTGCAGGATGGTGTCTTTGACGGCAGCAAAGACGAAGCGGATGTTCTCTGTGTCCGTGGCGCAGGTGAAGTGTGAGTAGATGATTTTATCGCCGTCTGGATTCAGGTCCACAAACATCTTGAGGATAAACTCCCGTCCTGCTTGGGCATCCCTCGCGGGACCTGCAGAGGTGAAGACATGCTCCATGAATGCATTTCACTACAGAAAGTAAGGTACAAATAGTTAGGATGCTAAGACATGTGTATATTCTCCATTCCTGTTCATGTGTCCTCTCTCAATTTTTACTGGCCCCGTGCATCTCCTAATCGTTGTAACCAGCCTGCTCTCGTCTATCCCACATGCTCCACTGACATCCTCGCTCGGATCTATCATTAGCCCGCATGGTTTTTCATACCATTGCTACGCTGACGACACCCAATACATTTAGTCTTTTCCCTGTTCTAAAACCCAGGTTGTCGCACGCATCTCTAGTTGTCTAGCAGACATCTCTCAGTGGATGTCTGCTCACCACCTCAAGCTCAACCTTGACAAGACTGAACTGCTTTTTTTTCCGGGAAAAGATTGTCCCACTCTTGACCTAACAATCAACATCGGCCCCTCTGTTGTTTCCCCGACTCAGACTGCAAGGAATCTGGGTGTGACCCTAGATAACAAACTTTCCTTCACTGCAAACATCGCTGCAACAACCCGCTGCTGCAGATTAGGGTTGCATATTGTTGACTTTTTTACGATACCAATACTGATACTCAACCGATACATATCGTGATACTTTCATGTTGCATAAGGGAAAAATTGAATCATCCTGCAATTACTCCCATGAAGCGATTTATGATAATAGCCGCGTTCACACCGGAATACTTTTCCCACTTTAGTTCCGATATAGTTCCGAAATGTCGCGTTCACACCAAAAAGAGCCGGAACTAAAATGAGTTCACCAGAACCTTTTTTACCCCCTTTTCCGTCCCTGCTAGAGAGCAGGTACTTTCGTGGGAGAAAAGGGTTCCTATGTCTGATTGGCTGGGCGGAATGCAAAACACGCCCCGTAAAACTCCGAAAAAAAATTGTGAAGCCGCATTAGCATTATTATCATTAGCATTAGCCCAGCGCACAAACGCAGAGAGACTAAGTTATGGCAACACAAAATAAAACATGGGAGTTGTGGAGATGAGGAGGTGTCGGCGTTCTGGCGATTTACTCTGAAGCCGCTGGGACTGAAGCCAGTCCCCAACTCCGGGGACTTCCGGCCGGGGACTTCGGGTGGCAGTATACGCCGTGAAGTTCTTTGCGGCCTACCAGTAAACCCAAAGCAGAAGAAGAGGAAGTGACGTCAGCGGCTTCATTTGCCTCATCCTTCCCCAGGAACTTATTCCGGTGTGAACGCGATCTGTACTTAGTTAATCAGAACTAAAGAGTTCTGATTAACTAAGTTCTCATGAACCTTTGTGGGAAAAGTACTGCGGTGTGAATGCGCCTATAGTTAACATGTCATATGAATATTAAATTCAATTGTGGGACTTGGAACTTTTAGTACCGAACAAACAATGAAAAACACGTTATCTATGAAGAAAACAGATTCTGCAATATCATTTATATCAACCATCAGGCATGAATAGTACATCTTGTCAATGGAAAAAGAAAATAGCACCAGTATAATCAATATTCAACCTGAGATTCGACTGACCAGAGAACACATAAAGGATCATGAGATCTCGGCATTGCACATAAAACAAATAGCATCATTAAAATCAACATTTGCCTGATGAAAGAAAACAAATCCCATCAAAGTTCAGTTTTGTGCATTCATCTTCAAGAAGATGAGCATTTCTGCTCTCTGAGTTTTAAATAGATTTTGAGAGTGGAGCTAGAGAGAGAAAAGCAGCGTTGTCTGCTTAGTTGCAATACTGTAGCTTATGCAATTTAGGCCTATAAATTGTTTATGTAACTTATGTGCCAGTGTGTCCATGGTTTTGAGTCTGTGTGTGTTGAGCGCAGCGCCGTCTTCTTTTTGCAATATAGTAACTAAAGTAGGACTAAGCATACCGGTAGTTTCTGTGGACCTGTCTGCCCGTTTTGTGAGTGCACTGCGCGCGTGCAAACTTGTGTGGCAATGTTTGGGATGACCTAATTAAAATAGCGGCCCCCAGTAAAAAAATCCCCACAACACCACTGGGCACGAGTTTAAGGATATTACGCCTCACTTTTAGTTATTTCGGTAATACCGGGAACCGGTATGCACCCCTACTGCAGATACACTCTTTACAACATCAGGTGGTTACGTCCCCTCCTGACCCAGAAAGCGACGCAGCTTCTGGTCCAGGTTCTCGTCATCTCACGCCTAGACTACTGCAACTCCCTCCTGGCTGGTCTACCTGCATGTGCCATCCGACCTCTGCAGCTCATCCAGAATGCAGCGGCTCGTCTGGTCTTCAACCTTCCTAAATTCTCCCACACCACGCCGCTCCTCCGCTCCCTTCCGGTAACTGCTAGAATCCACTTCAAGACACTGGTACTTGCGTACCATGCTGTGAATGGATCTGGCCCTTCCTACAT
>NW_011352500.1:1057153-1075971 GCF_000735185.1 Notothenia coriiceps
CGCGGCCTTTAAGCAGTTTCATTTCGGCCTTGCACTTTAATTCTGTGTCTAATTGAACTAAACAACCGTTCTGAATGAGCCAAGCTTAGATATCAAATTGCCGGTACTTAGAGTATATAAGAATTATCCCAGTATAATTACTAAACAATACATGTTACCCGCTCGCGCGCACCTCCTCTGATGTCTTCTTCTTTCTGCACTACTTACAGGGCTTGCAGTAAAAAGGGAAGGAAACACATGGGCCAAACACAGAGGACCAAAAACAGAGACCTCAAATAATGACGCACAGCTGCTCCATATAATACACTTTAACAAACCACAACACTGCGATATCCACCTTAAGAAGGTGATTTGGCCCGGGCGGTATTCAACAGCTGGCTTGATCATTATACAAAATGCTATTTCCAAGGGAAAAGGTGGAGGGCCGGCCAGGCCGGAGGAAATCTGATTCCATTGTTTAAATAAGGACGTAGACTTTTCGCTCATCAGAGGAACTCAACTTCCACACTTCACGATGCAATACTAAAGTGGATTTACTAGATGTTTTTGAAAGGTGAAATTAGATCCCCAAAACAAAACATTTTAGCTCAAGGTTTTAACTTTCCGTGGTGTGTTCGTGTTGTGTGTGTGTGTGTGTGGGTGTGTGTGTGTGTGTGTGTGTGGTGTGTGTGGTGTGTTTTCATTATTCACCTCATTGTCTGATTCCCACCACACCTGGTCGCCTACTCGCTGAGCCGCACCAGGACATGATGGAGGTGACGTTCTCAAAGCAGCTGGATCCACTTCCTCCTCTCCGACCTCTGACTCCCATCCCACCATCCTGACCATGGCAGCAACCGCCCAGGACAGAGAAAACACTGAAGCAAAATGTGTGCTAATTGTTTGATTCTCTCCAACACTTTAAAGTGACTATCATGCAAATGCACTTTTGTACGTTACTTTCATACATGAGTAATGTGTCCCCCCCGGTGTTCAGGGAACTCACCAGTGTCAGAAAACACAACCCTCTCTATTTTCCTCCATACCCAAATCTCTTAAAAAGGGGCTGCAACGGATCTGATACAGACTGAAACAGATTTGAACACTTCTGTGACGTCACAGAAGTGGCGCTACGGCTATTGGGACAACTCCTCCAATCAGGAGGAGACAGCCACGGACATTGCCGTTCGAAAGACGCTGTAGTACATATGCCAGGCCTGTAGATGGTGCTGCTCTCACAGAATCAGCCCATGCAAAGACAGTGTTAAATTGAGCGAAATGAGGAATGGCTAAAACGCATGATCTGTTTGGTATTTTGAAAAATAAAAAGTATAAATATGCCTTATATAGGTATGGTCCTACACTATATTATTCAAATATAGCATGATAGGTCCACTTTAAGGAAAGATATTTGCCTAACAAACAGGTAGTACGAGTACTACTTCTGATATTACATAAGTGGGGAATTTGCTGTGATATATACTGAAGAATCAAAAGCTCAGCCCGCTGCTATTACAAAGCTTTAAGTTGGCTGTATTGGTGTAATTGATATTTTACGAGCTTATAAGATAAAGATAAGATAAGATGTACTTTATTGATCGCAATTTGGGAAATGTTTGTGTTGCAGCAGCATAAAAAAGACAAGGCATTGCACATAAGATAAATTAAAAGGGTAGAAGTAAACAATTATAAAATGTAAACATCTCACAATAGAGATAAAACAGCGTTATTGCGCTTATATATCAATTTGTTTATGTCAATACAATTAAATCAGGTACATTTAGTTGGGTAAAAAGAACGCTATTTTCCTTTTTTAATGTAAAAGTTTGGGAATGTTAGATTTTTTGGATTAGTGAAAGCAATAATTTAACTTGAACAGTTGTACTGATAAACATCAGTTGTTGTTGTTGTTGTTGTTAAGCTTTCTACACAAGGGCCATATATTATTTCTGATTCTGAATACATCTCCTGACTGACCTGAATATGACACTCTGCAGGTCAAACGGGTATTCAATGATTCCCGTGGTTGGGACTCGAACCCTCAACACATCCTGCTGGGTGGGGAGGTAGGACGGCAGCGAAATCCGGTCCAACGCGTTCAGGTAACTATGGTCACAGATTAAGGAAATTAATCATTTATTTATCATCACGGAAACCCTCCAGAATATATGTTTCTTGTACACATTTTTGAAACTTATTTTTTAATATACTGTATATATTTTTCAATATTAAATTGGATCTTTCAATTTTAAATTATCTTAATTTGTTTATGTATGCACCAACAAGGCACATGTATTGCAAGTGAAACCTAATTAGATATTGATCCTGATAACAGTAGTGGCTGCTGGGAAGTTTTGTATTTCAGATTTATCTTATTTCAAAAAGTCTGCTGTGAGATATTTTATTAGCCTCAGTTTGTTCAGACTATACTCACTATTTAGTGGAGTCTGAGAGTTGGTATTCCCTCCTTCGATCGTAGCACTCCTGGATGCCTGGGTCATTCCATAAGCTTTTGATTGCATCTATGTAGGGATTCTCGAACATGCCTATCTTTTCTACGTCCACCTCTTTCACAAGGTTGGCATGGCCCTGGAGGAAAAAGAACAAAAACTGACATGACTTTCTGAGACACACATCTTTACTTAACAACACCAAACTAAAAGGTCATTCTTTATTTACCAAAACTTAAATCTTTTCTGATAGTCTAAAAACAGTGCCTATCAAAAACAATCAAGTTTTGTAGTCCAATTATCTCACTCACTCACATATTCAATAACCTGGAATAACTCTACACCCCCAGGCTCAGCCTAGATCTCAAATCTGAGGCCCAAATCCCACCGGGGCAATTAAGTGAAACGTTTTTCCGCCCCAGATTCCCATTTAATTCTCCTGTGTCCCATGAAGGTAGATCAACATGTGCATGAATCCTGAAATTCTTTCTATTTCGCCTACTGCACTAATTAAAACAATAAACAAATATAAATATAAAAGATCATCATAAAGTGAACATTAAGATGTCATATAAAACAGGATATGCAGATAAGTGCACGGACATAGCCAGTGTAAACATGATCAACAGGTTTCAATTTCACTTCCTTAGTATTGTCAGTCTATTCCTTTGTCAGAGGTATAAAACTTCCCATTTTAGCCCCATGTTTATGAAGGCAGAGGGATGTTGGGTATAAAGTATTACAGGCATTGTCATATGTTTTTACTTTTTTTGAGTACTGAACTGTACAAAAAAATGTTTATGTATTTGATTATTTGAGGGATGTGCTTGGTTTATATTGAGACAAGTGTGTGAGACACGTTTGCTGAAACAGCACATTCAGTTTCATTCTTCATAAGCATGTCGGATGGGAAACGAAAGCTCACATGGACAATGACCCCGCCACACCCGAGAATCAAAAAGTGACTAATCGAGTTAAATCCAAGATGCGGCGCCATTTAAAAGCCCCAGTGCTGAAGGTGTGAGCAAATCAACCCTAACACACCAAAATATTCCCATACAGTTATAATATCAGCAATTTCAAATATTATTATATATATATTCAATATTGGTATCATCTTGAATAGTACATTTCTATCTCCCTTTTTCTGTGAATATCAATAAAGAATTTGACTGTGTCCTGTTCCCAACATCCTAGGATTATAATCTGACTTCAGGATATCACATTAAAATATACTCAATTATTTATCAGGCCCTCGTAATAAAATCCCTACAAAACCTTTCAACGAGCGATGTGACTGGACTGTGGCCAGGTGGGGAGAAGCTGAAGTAGTGTGGTCAGCTGTCACCTCAAATGATCTGATTTATAAAATAAATAAATGAAGAAAGTTGCAGAGTTGCTGACGACTATGCTCAACTTTCCCCTGTCACTCACAGGGACTAAACTGTGAGTACTGGTTACTGTAACCGCTCCCAAAACTATGATTAAAAGGGTGAAAAGTAGGAAATAAAAGGACCTGCTGACAGAATATTTAAGGAAAAGTGAGATCAATTTTGGCTGAGTAGTGTAAGGAAGGTCTCAAATGTGTATTTGAGTGTATATCTGCCCTCATAGATTTGAGTGCACTGAAACGCACAACACAAATACACAAAGGGTGCAATGAAGGGCTGGAGTGCTGTAAGGACACAGGAAGTGTCAAAAGGGACAGGAAACGATAATGGATGGCTGTTCCAAATAAGATAGACTGCACTCTAAAAATATACAAGGGCATTGCGGCCACTTTGTAGTGTATTTTATCCCAAACGATTATTTACAGGACTCACAACAATCGTTATTTCAGTTGAGGAATTTGAAATGGCCTGAGCTAGAGGATCTCATTTACCTTGTTGAGCTCGTATTTGTAGGGCACCTTGAGCGTCTCCGAGGCTCGGATCATGGACTGCATGGATGTGAATATGTTCTGATAGACCAGTTTAGTAAAACTCCTTTTGTCTTCATCAGAATACCCGGTGCCGTGGATAATCCTCATCTGTTTGATGAATGTGCTCTTCCCACTTTCCCCAGTGCCTGAGAGAAAAAGTAGAATTATAAGTGTTGGTCAATCTACTTTGAAAGCATTCGAAAAAGTATGACAGCAAAGTTAATCAAGGGAGAAAAATTGTGTGTTTAAATATAAGTACTTCGTAAAAGATTATCAACAGGTTATTCAAAATGTAACCAATCTTATCCAAAAAGATTGCCAACAAAGTGCAACCAAAATGTTTGAACTGAACTCAATTGAGTTAATTTCAAAAAGTGAACACCTATTTTCAGGTCATAGATAAACCAAAAACTAAAATAAGCCTGGGCCAAAATGGTAGTTTGAGTACATGAAAACACAAAAATAAGTTATTAACTGTTTGAACCACTATGCACATATGAATGTAGTTGAACTACAGGTAACAGCAAGCTACTGCAAAATGCATTACTGCAGTGTTTGAATGTAGTGCTAGCATAGTCAAAATGTAGATTTGGCTAAATTGAGGTAATAAAATCTTCTAAAAACATTTTAAAATACAATATGAATGTATGGAGTTTTTATTAAGGTAAAAAGTTAAATAATGCCCTTTTGTACACAACATCCTATCTGGGAAAACACACACATGTATACATTACACACAGATACAGTCCATGCACACAAACATACAGTATATACTCAGTCACCCATGCACTCAGACACACATAATATTATGTGCTGGTTCCTTTCCTCTCAGCCAGTTGGCCTGGTCTGCTGAGAGACCAAGAACAACATCTCCCTGCTCAGTGGTGACAGGGACTGTTTGGGTGTGAAAAACGGAGGTGTGATTTCTCTTTGGTTCATTGAGAATCTTGGCAGAGCAGCTGAAAGTTCCAACTTCTACCTCACCACTCACCTTTGAGTGTGTGTTTCGACATGTCAATGTCCAAAAGATGTGTGCTGCATTCCAGCGTTACCTTAACTCCCTATTGTAAGGCCTTGAATTGTATAACATAAAAGTATTTTTTTGCCAAATTAGTCTCTCAAGCACTTAACCAAACCACACTCAAGACTAAACTTTTGATAAAATACAATAACCTACAGAAGAACAGTGTACAGTGTGAACAGTCTTTTTGTCTCTTTTATTATCATTTGGTGCACTTTTAAAATTGTAGCACCAAAGTCTGGCTGAACCCGTCACCGCCTGCTTTCCAACCCCGCTATGTCCAGCTATAACTAACTATTACATTAACCTCCTGACAAGTAGTAGTTGTTGCCCCACCATAAATGGTGTGAATCACAACAGTCAGCCATACAAAATAGCCACATTCTATTTTTTAAACAGGCAAAGCAGAACAGTGCAGCATTTAAAATAAGAAACATAATTTAAAAGCCTTAGAATATTGAGGACAACAATTTCTCTAAAACATTTCCACCTCTGGGTTTTAATGGCTATTCTCTATTACACCAATGAGAGACACTAAGAAGCAGCCTGAGAGACAGCAAGTATGCAGGGTTTGAGTGTGTGCTGGCCATTAGAGGCTGCTGAGTCACCTTTCAAACAAATGCAGTGGCCAAGCATTAACCCCGTGTTTGAGTTTTGTATAAAGGCTTAGCATCTGACGGAGGATGTGTGATACCACGAGTCATGAACATGTTCAGATTCAGAGAAAGGAGACATACTGTACAAGTATAAAAAAAAGCTGTGTCTGTGTGTGGTGCATTTATGTTACTCTGGACATTTTAAACTTGAATGTGAGCCGCCACATTTTCACAACCTTGACTGTCACAAATTTAAAATGGTAAACAAACATATTCATTTGCTTTCTCCATTAGAGCTGCTGTTCATTAGCAGCCTGACGCTGTAGTTTCCACAGCACCTTGAATGTATCAGTGGACTGTGGACCCTGCTTCTAATAGCATTTTACAAGGGTAAAACACTGCTTGGTTCTTATTATGAACTAATAAGCTTATTTTATGGTAACATTTGAGTCATGGCATCACATTTGTAGATATAGGTGTGAGCCATTTTGCCCTTTTCCCTCTCAGTTAGATAAACATAATTTGGGGTTTTTGGAACATTCATTAAGTGAAATGTAACAAGTCTGCTTTGTGATTCTGGTGCTTCATTTCATAAAGAAACTCACTCCTGTGGTTGTCAAATAAATTCAGTGTTAATGGCAGGCAGCCTTAAGCCAGCAAAATAAAAGGCAGACATGAATTGAATTAGAAATACGTGTAGAGTGTACCATGAGCCTTACTAGAAACATTGTGTTGATGCCTTCTCATGATAATGTGAGCTCTTTCAGTGAAGGACAATTTCATGTAAATCAACACAGTAATAGGTTTCAAATTGATTGAATAATGAATACAATCTGAGAGAATGCGAGTACTATGCAAGTATCTAATTCCACTGCAATTACTTATTTTTCGCTATAGTGAAACTTAATCGTAATATATCATAAAATTGGCTATCTTTAATTGCAATTTGTATCGTTCCACTGTTAACTTGGCTGTATTCCTGTCATTCAGGAATCATATGACATCTTTAGTGCTTCCTATCGTAATTACAACCATGTGTTTGTTAAAGGCTTGTTAAAAGTTGCGGTGGACTTTGTTCAATCCAAGCCTTGGTAGAGTTCCCACAGCTTTTATTGGGCCGATAAGTGCAGCTGATATTGATTGGGTAGATCTGTACTTTCGCAAATGTTTTTGGATGATTTGCAAAATGTGAGAGTTAAAAGTGCAGATTAAACATGTTGTGATGCTGCAATGATTTTTTAAATGATATCCAGCTGTGAAAGTTGAACACAGTTACATTTTCTGTGAATAAAGAGGTAGCCTAATTAAAAAAACTCAGCTGTTCATAACTGATTCAAATCTGATTTACCTTCAAACCCTGCCGTCCTACTTGTCTTTGATGTTCTCTGTGTAAGTGTGTTAAGGGGGACAGGCATCATAAACTAGATCCAATGGCCTCCTGAGGATTGGAGCTGGGCTGTGCCACTTTTGTAATTGAGCATGGTAAATCAATCAAGCAGATGGAGAAAAGGCTAAAAACGTCTCATGTTTAACCCTTTTGACTTTCAACAGATGTTTCAGTCCTCAATGCTCAATAAATAGAAGTCACATGTGTGCAATACATGTTGGAATGCAGCGTGAAATAATATCTCAATCTACTCAGACAGATAAAACTCCAATAATTACACTGCCATCCTAGGAAACTCTACACCCTGCATGTTCTCTTTTAGTAGTTTCAGTTCAGTGTGTTGTGTATGTTCAGTAAACATGCTCAAGTGAGGCAAAGTATTTCTAATTACAAATATTGTATTCATGAAACACACAGCCCTTACACAGACGTCGAGAGATCAAGGGTATTGTTGGTCAGTTGATCATTGGACTTTTTTCTAGATGACAGAGCATCCTTTAAATTGGGTTGCACTATAAGCTCACTGAAAGGAGTTCCAATTACTATAGTTGTAACAGCTATTACCTCAATATACATCAACAAACATTCTAGAATATTCACTGATTCGATTGGTAGCCATCCACAGAAATGCCTTTTATACAAAACCAACTAAATAAAGATAGCAGCCTGGAAAACAGTATATCCCTCTAGTCTAAAACATATGGAGGATGGTCAGCATCCAAATGCTTGCAGTGAGCAGCTATGTGCAAAAAGATAAAAAACATGGACCTATGACTTTAAAGTCTCCAGACACTATGTCACCATTCTCATGCTGCTGCTTTACTCTCTTCCCCATTCATCTTGAACTTCCCATTACTGCAAAGGTTTGGAATCTCAGCTACTGCAATGGAGCCTTTCTACCTTCTTCCCCGTCAGTTTACATCTCTTCACCTAATGTAATTTAAAAGAGTAACTTTACTAATAATTTCAAGACAATACAACAGTCTAAGTCTAGTGGTATTTATCATTTTCACCATAACAAACAAGGTCAAGCTGAATGTCCTTATCGCCGGTACATTTCAGATGGTTTGTAAAGTAAAGGAGAAGTGCTCTTCTTTATCCCAACAACTAGTCAAGTGCCCTCTAAGCATTGTCCGCTCCGCCTCCAGTGTAGCCTCAATTGGAAAAGAAGTGAGTTCACTTGTGCAGACTTTTGTCCTAAAGAAAAATTCTAAATGTGGGAGGATCTGTCTCAACAGCAGTCTCATTTCTCTGACACAAATGTATTAAAGGTCTTATCTGGCTCTTGATGTTATATGCAGCACTTTAATCTGACAAATTGAAACTTTGTTTGGAGGTGGGCCCACATTACGGTTACTGCTCTGGCTGCTGTTCAGGAACAGTTTTGCTGGAAGTACGTTTGACTCAAATGTTCTGTGGCAGTGGTTCAATAACTTTTGCTGTCATGCATGCTTTTGAAAGCTTCTTTTTATTCAGCATTTACTGGATAATTCTGGATAACCTTATTCTAGCTGGCCTTAAGTTCCCAAATGAATCAAACGTCTTTCAGAGCAGACATACTAAGATGAGCGCAGGTTGCACTGCAATGCAGCAATAACCAATGGTATTGGTCTGTGTTTGACAAGTCAAGATGTCCGCTGAGTTACGTTATTTTTCTCACTTTTTAATATTAATCTTTTGGCAAGGTTGGTATAAATTGCAAAATATCCAAAAATCTGAAAATGTGTTAATACAGCTAGGTTTTGGCAGAGTGCATTGTGTGGAAAAGTTGTTAGTCTTGTTGATTTACATGAAGCCTTGAGCATTAACAGGTGGAAAAAACACTTTTTTGTTTTATTTCTTTGTAAAAAAGATTATGAGTAGTTTTATTTTCAATTAATGTGTAATGTAATGTTCATATTTTGCTGATAGGGATCTTTTTCAGTTGGCTCTTATCGACATGCCCTGCCTCATTCTTCTTTAATGGACAATTAATGTTAGCTGGACTTTTCCTAAATCACCTTTGTTAGTGAATGTATTATCTCTGACTCATGAACAGGTGTTTCTCTTGTTTGTTTGTGATGGAAAGCTCTACACTATTAAACACTCTCTCCTCTTGCTTCAGCTACTCTTCCACTCAGTCACTAGTTTTGACAGCTTAACTGAGTGACAAGTGACAGTTTCAATACAACTCCATTACTATTATACAATGCCTCAATAGATATTGGTGCACAGGGAGGCTGGATAACAGGCTTGTAATGTTTAAAAAGTTAAGAAATTGAAAACTTCTGAAATTGACAGGAGAGATTTGTGCTGGATCCCAGGAGGCTTTAAGCAATTAGTGAGTTTGAAAACCCACAATACAGCATATGGGTTAATGGAGCCATAAAGAGCAAGCATCATTTCTTCTGGTTAACTACTGGGAGTGGTGGTCCTAATTGTTTTAAGAGCTCAGACACGAGCATGTTGGTGTGACATCACGCATACGGTTCATCATTACTGGAAACCATTTACTCTGCTCAATATTCAAAATGTATTGTAATAAACTGAAATATAAGCAACTTATCCAAAAAATATATAAAAAATACCTACTGATTAAGAATCCTTATTAATTTGGTCTGAGCCATCAAATGTTTTGTATCAGGAGAATAATGATTTGTCATTGAATAAAAAACATATGTCTTATGAGAACTATAGTTACATCCTCAAACTTTCATACTTTTTGGTTGAGGTCATTGGCTGTTTGCGTAATAGACGAATTACTGGGAATTTAAGGAGATTAGGTGAAAACAACAACTCAATTATTTGTCTATATAGGGAGTTGGCAGTCAGCAACTCCTTCAAACCCTGTTAAGAGGGATTCATTTTTATCGTTGCGTACTAACAGGAGGGCAAACCTATGCTAAAACATGCCTAACGAGGCAAAAGCCTTGCACGTCTTCTTCAGAAAGTAGCCTGGGTAATGTAAGGTTAAATGCTAGCCTATTCCACCACCTTCTCCTCCATGCATTTTCAGAGGGAATAGGAGGAACAGGAAGAGAGGTTTCTCGCACCGCTCTCAACAACCACAGTCATCACAACTAATGGGCTTTTCGTTGCAAATCTAATTTAAAACTGGATGGTGAGTAGATGACTTGTTTTCCTCAACTGTCTCCAATATGACTAATACTTCTTGGCATGATTAACAGCCGCTCCATATCACAAGTCTACACTGTAGAAATGCATAGTTACCATAAGATAAGGCGTTTATGGCACACCAAGACTTTTCAAACTTGTGTGTCTCTGCTACAGTTGCATGATTTTGAATGGTGATTCAATTAATTTGAGATTCATTCAAATGCATTCATGTATAAGAAGGTGGGTGCATGAGCATACCATCACACAAGCCTCTTGTTATATTTATAAGATGTCGACCTTGCTCCGTACACTTGCACCTGTGATATAATCACTGCCAGGGTTAGGTGTTAAGCTGCAACACTGCCTTGATTACTCCCAATAAAACGCTAGACTTTGGCCCTGCCATGTTTGACACACTTGCAGGCACACCACCTGGAGGGGCCCTGGAGGCCTGGCTGCACAGGTGGCTTTCAGGCCAGTGAATGCATTGAGAGGTAAGAGTGTGAGACCCATGGTAGACACATTTGTTTCCTAGCCGGTCACAGTTATTCAAATCAGCTGGTTTTACGCTGAGAACGCTACAGGCCTGGCTGGGAAGCATCTCCTCCCTCTGCTGATTTGCCAATCTGTGCACTCGACTCACAACACCGAGGGATTTCAACACCCAACTTCACTCAGGTGGGAAGCCCCATTATTAGACCCCCATTATTAGACCCCCACGGCCCCCCCCCATCCCCTCCCCTTAGCAGACAGAGTTATTTGGTGAGAGGAATTTGGGCTTTGCATCTCTCTCCCCACTCCTCTCCCTCCCCTTGTTTATCCCCTCCGAGCTTACCCAGAAGCAACAGTTTCAGCTCCCGGCGTGCGTCCCTCTTGTCCCGGCGGAGCTGCCTCTCGATCTCGTCGTTGATCCGCCTGGCTTCCTTCCCCTCCTCGCTGAGGCAACACGCCATTATGGATTCCAGTGTCATTCTCTCTCCTTTTTTCAAACACGCACTTTTCCCTCTTACTGATTCATTCAGATTTCAAATGCGTCGGGGTGAAAAATGTAAAAAGCAGAGGCCTGTGATCCCCAAATAACGTCCTCATACAGGCCTGCGTGTGGTGAATAACGCGTGGACGCCCTTATAATGAGCCAGAAAAGCGCAGATTGTGGTGGAAAGGAAATTGTTATAGTTTAGAAATTATTGACACCCCGTTTCGGTTCGCTTTCTGGGCTTCCCGTGAGCTTCAAAATAGTGTCCAAAGCAGTTTGGGTTGAATATCTGTTCAATCTTAATTGGTGTAATCGGCTTTTCCTTCTCAATATGATCAACAGATCATTTTAAGACACATCCTCAATACTGCTCGGTGTGATCTCGTTAAGCATTGCCATCCGTGCCCTGCCACCTCTCTTCAAAGTCTTCAATGTTGTTATTTTTCAATCAACACAACCAATGTGTTCAAGTAATCGTCCGTGGGTGAAAGCAACGGGGAAAACACATGAATAAAGCTGTCCGTTTATTTTCCAACGGCTCGACTCCCGGGCGTGGTAACGCAGAATATGGCGGACTTTCACTCCAATCCGCTAGGCTGGGATACAGTACAGTTATCTCTCGCTGTCTGCTCAAAAAAAACATGAAAGCCACACATAACATGGCATTTCAGCTGGAACTGTCGATGCCGCGACCAGCATATCCCCGTTTGTTTTAAGAGGCGTTCACGTCCATGGCTCATCAGAAGGGTGAAGAAAGCGAAAACCGCCGTGTTGCTTTTCCCCCGGCCAATCTTCTCCTTTTCCTCAATTCTCTTCATGTGTTTTTATTACAGAGGCCATCCACTCCTCCGCTGGCAGGGTGACGTCGGCCTCATATCGACAAGGGGGAGTGTCACGTCAAACAAACGCCACACAAGTATTTATACACCCCAATCTGTGGAAGAGAAAATGTGTATGAGTGGAGAAGCTGAACCCTTTTCTCTATGGGCGTGGGCGTAATAGTGGACAACTCAGTTGTTGTGCTGACTTAGTGGAGTCGTCACATATAGACTGTAGATGTTCTTAAATATGACGATTAATTTTTACAACAAATTCATCTGTTTCCCATTGCGAGGTTAACACCTAGTGGAGTTAAAATAGCATCGTGGTGACAATTACAAATACATCTGTATGCAGGCCAGTAAATATTCCTTTATCTATTTGTTTGTTAGTATTGTTTTGGATTGACTTTATGAAGATAGCCTCAAAATAAAAAGTATTTATCTCAATAAAATCAGTTTAGGGCTACATTTAGTAAATTGGCTTTTTATTGCAGAGCAGTTGCATTACAAATGCCCATTACATCCTTTCCAACCTTTATATCTTACAATGTCATGAACATAAAGACAGACGGAAAAGAAAAGCTTGAACATTGTGCAGGAGAGATACCTAATGTACCTTATAAATAAATATGTAAGTAGGCCTATAGTCATAAAACAATAAAATAAGATAATTATATCCTCTGTGCATTATGCCTTTAACCAACTGGATAGTAACACAGTTACAGTCGTTACAGTTGTTAGTCACATTATTCTAACAAAAGGCCCACACATAATTGATGAAATTATAAGTGGATGAATGGATAGATGGATGTTGGAGGCCATATCACATATCCACAGTTGTTCCATTATGATCATCTCCTCTGTTGCCAGCATGGGCCATTGATGTTATCAGTAAATCAGTGTCCTTTTTACTTCTGCCTTTTCCACAACTCAATAATTGGATATCATTATCCACTCATTGTCAGTCAATCATGTTATAACACAACACTATTGTGTGAGTTGTTTAGTTTGGGGGCTTTACGTGGCTCCTGGGCTTTCAGGGGACTTCTCTGTGCCAAACTAATCAAAACAGTAATAAGTCTGGGTCCCAAGTAACATACTTAATTTGTACTTTGGATCCCTGTCATATTAATGTCCAGAACCACGGCTAGTGAGTGTTCTTTTCAGGCCAGTTTTGGTTTAAAAGCTTTTTATTTTTGAGGCCTGCCTGAAAACTTGCCAGCTTTGTTTTGCCAGCTTTTTTTGTGACAGATCTGTCACATGCTGTGTTCCTTCTGTAATGCTGCATCAAATTCAAATCATTTAAGCACTGCTTTGCTATACAGATGGGCATTTGCAGGGCAAAGTTCAAGATTGTTCGGAACTGCACCATAACAACGATAAACATTACTACTGCATACTTTCAGTGCTTTCATTAGTGTGTGACATAAATCTTTGCAAGTCAGAGCAGAATCAGAATACCTTTATTTGTCACACAGAGGAAATGTACGATGTCATACGATAAGTCAGGGCGACAGTAAGGTAAATCATCATCAAGCCAGAGCCTCTTAATAGTGAATTGCAAGCAATTGTCTTCATAGCTTTTATTCGATAGATAGATCTGAGCCACAATGAAGTAGCCTACATGAAAATGTTACATGAAGAAAACAATTTGTGCGCAATTAATGTTAGCTGTCCTGGGACCTGCCTAATTGGTCCCATATTTCTAGTTTGGGGAGTCATTCGACATGTGACGGTAATAAAAGTCAACCAACAAGCTCTGTAGAGGGAAAACCAGCCACATGTCAGTAATATTTATAAATCTGTCGTGTACTGTCCAAAATCTTGGTAAAAGTAAAGATTCCAGTTAAACTAATGTATTATGTTAGCTGAAAATGGTATCATCCCAGTTTATTTGTCATAAAACCCTGCACATTTTAAATGTCATATTTTGTTGGTTGAGCCCATAGACTGGTTGAGCCTCATGTGTCCCTGCCTAGTTGTTGCAACTGATGATTGCATGAACCTTGAAGTGGGTCATAGGCAGCGGTCATAGGCTATACTGTTTTTGAAAACAACAATTATTTTGCACTCACTGGTTCTCATTTGTGAATGTGTTTAATTTATTACAATGCTACGTGAAAGTACCAACGGATGTACATAGAGTCATTATAAATAGTGTGGTGTGCACATGAGTTATTTCACCTGAGAAGCATGGCCAGCAAAAATGTGCACATTTATTGCAAGGTAAATCAGACTTTTATTTTGTAAGGGACCGCTTTCGGTCACTTCCTTCCTCGTGTCACGTGATCAAGCCCTCGCCTAGATACGAGCAAAGCGTCGCTGCTCCACTGTCGCTACGGAGAGAGGGATGGGTCTGTTGTAGTTAAAAAAACTGTACTTTCCCACGGTGTTAGGTCAAATTACTGTCATGGCAGTCTATGGTACATGCTTCTCGGTTGTTGCGACAACCACTTTAAACCGTGCTAACGTTTGCATATACACTTTCGGTTGCTGCTAGTACTTTAATCTGTCTTGGCATGACTGATAAAGATTAGTTAGCATGCTAGCGAGCTAGCCACACAGCCTCAGCAACACACAGCGACCACACCTGCCAGGTAAGAAATCTTAAGTAACTCATCTGCAGGATTTTGGGACGTTACAATGGCGAGCCATTAACAATTTCACCATAAGTAATTACGGTTAAAATCGTAGTTGTGACGTAATGTTTACCAGCACAGTTTACAGCAGGTGTTTTCGAGCGACTAATTCCTTGTGACAGTAATGATGCGGCTCTAATAGGATTTGAGCCCTCTCCTTCCTGTCGATTGTTTGAGGAGTACGCCAGGATAACGAAGAAGGAGCTTAGTTTACATGTGCATGTCTTTCTGTGAAAGAAAGTAGTGTTTGCGCGAGGACGTGCATTTTAACTTCACTTTACTGGTCCGTCTCACTTTTATGCAATGCAATTATCAGAAAGAGGCTGTTTCTTACTACATTTGGGTGTGTGATTTATGTGGTTGAGTCTTAAGTCGTTTTACATAATTGATTGGCCTATAGTGCATGTGAAGCAAGCAATGCCCTTGTCTAAGCATTGAAGTTTCGAACTTAAATACTATATGATTTTAGCCATAGCAATGTTACACTTGAAGTTTGATCTTAAGGTTTCTGTGTGGTTTGATCCATTGCCCCAAATCATCACCACTTTCTTTAGTCCAGCTAAGGTTAAATCATGATGTTTGTTCTAATTTGATAGTATTTCTTTCTGTGGATCAGTGTGGCTGTAGGTTCCTAGCAGGCATGGGCAAACTACAGAGCAAGTTTCGCAAGAGGTCAGAGATCTACAGGTGAGACGTGTGAACTATTATAAAAAGGTTCTGTGTACTTGTACTGTATACTACATACTAATTAGAACCAGAGTTTATGTACATACCTACATACATTCTTTGGAAATAAAAGTTGCTGTCTGTAAAGTTTACTCATCTTTTTGATAGCGGGTATGATTACCAAGAAGCTACGTTTTATAATGTGCTATATCAAGAGGATACTTTTGCACACAGTGTATTACATTATACGTATGTGTTTACGTGGGACATGTCATTAACAAATCTGGTAAAGGTCATTGCAATCATCTCAATAATTCTTCTTAAGCAGATTGTAGGTTGTAAAGGAAGCTAATGATGATGATTATAATAGAGATGGAGATACCACAAGCTAAGAATTGTGGCTGAATATATATATATATATAATTATAAAACATTTGTGATTCCCTTATTCTATTGGTGTTTTATGTGCAGGACAACTCAGGTGGAGAAGTCAGAAACTACCTTTGACAGCAAGGTGGTGCAGTACGAACCTGCCCATAAAGGTTCCACCAACACCGTCACCAACCTGAGCCCAGAGCTCTGTGTTTCCGGTGGAAGTGACCAGGTACATAATTCTATGTACTAGATGTATCCCAAATAATACAAAGTTGGTAATGTCTTTATTCAGACTTTAGGGTAATAAATAAACCAGTGTACCAGTTTAAAGATAATTATAATGACTGATTCCTAAAACAACTGGAAATGCACCATTCACATTTTTATTAAGATGGTATAATCAGTGTCATGGATCACAAGGCTGTCAGTGTTATCCCGTCCTACTCCATGTTGAAGCACAAATTGCTCCTGATGGTCCGGCCGGCAGCCCCCTATCTGCTAGCTTTTGTATTTGGTGTGGCTCAAAAGGATATATGATGTTGTGAAACTTGTGACGTACTTTGGATAGAAACTCTCTTAAATGTTGCCATTTAACATGATGTGGAAAAATATGTGATTCTTGTGTGCCAATATGTCTGTGCGTGTCTGCTCCTGTAGGCTGTGGTGGTGTATGACTGGAAGCAAGGCCGGATGTGTCAGACCTTTCAGGGTCACAACCGAGAGGTTACCAAGGTAACGTCAATACTATGTGTGCACAAGCTGATAAAGGTGTGACGCTGTTCAGAACTGTGACACATCTTCTCCTCTTGACTCTGCCTCCCTCTACCTGCCAGGTGGTGTGTTATCCAGGGAGCACATGGATCTTTAGTGCCTCACGGGACAAGACTGTCCTGATGTGGGACCTAAACCAGGGGGACGAACCTATCCAGGAATTTTGTGGGCATGAGTTGGTGGTCAATGGACTAGCTATCAGTCCTGGTATGCACACACACACACACACACACACACACACACGCACACACACGCACAAACACGCACGTCTTTTACTCGTAAATGCGATATCTGAGTAAAGAGATTTCTTCAAATTTGGTCTTAAGAAGTGCCTGTGAGCTCATAAAACACTTTAACCATAACTCAAAAGAGCATCTGCTTATTATGTAGCTTTTACAGAAATGTATAATTGAATAAAATGATGGAAGTGATTCATTTTGGTCAGATGTTGATGTAGATTGCAACTTAGTAACTCTTCCTTTCCTGATCTGCACTGATCAAATTGAATTGTGTTTTTTGTTGGTTTGTAGAAGGGAGAAAGCTGTGTACTGGTTCTCGTGACAACTGGATGTGCCTGTGGGATATAGAATCTGCAAAATGTGAACAGAGACAGAATGTTTCTAGAAACCTGGTGAGAAAAACAGTATATGCTTTTGTGTACATAACCATGTACTATGAATTGTTTCAAGCACGCTGGGTCCCCTGAGGTGTGTACCTGAACATGACAGAAGAAGAATCAAAAAGCTATTAAATCTGACTGTTCCTCCTGAGTTCATGCCCTGCAGGATTTACACTTTTCCATTGTCCTCTCTCCTCTGGCCAGGTGACTCATGTTTGCTGGGTGCCAGGCAGCTCCTCTGTAGTCCAGACCTCTGAGGATAAGATCATAAGGTACAGACAGACTTGCTACTCCAACTATATTACTGTAGAAGAAAATATGCCATCTGGGAAGATCGTTCATTAGAAATCCACTTTGTTTGCAAATGGTGATGTCATACACTACAATTATTCACTAAAAGGTCACAATATCTACTTGTATAACTGTCTTACACTTAACCTCCTTAAACCCCTGACATCACCTCATGAAGACCACTGTTTGTGAGGAGACGCCATGCATTGTAAACTGTAAAACTAAGATGTCATAATTATACAGATGTAAATAGAAGACGTGTTTTCTCTTTTTATAAATACAGTTATCATCAGATCGTGCCACAATAGAAACACATTCTCTTTCTCATTCAATTAGTTGGATAGAGCCTGCAATGTATTTAAGCAGTATATACTTGACACTTCATCACCTTGCATTTGGCATTATTTGATTGAATTTTGTCTCTGTATTAATTCAATAAGTTATGATGCAAACAAATATTGTGTTTGTTTTTGTGTGTGCACAGAGTGTGGGATAGCCGTGCATGGCAGGTGACCAACACTTTTCCTGCCAAGCAATACATCCAGACCCACTGTGACGTGTCTCCAAATGGACACTACTTGTTGTCCAGCAGCAACGGCTTCGGAGGGCAGGGCTGTGAAGCCACGGTGAGACCAGTGTGGTTGTGGTTGTTTGTTGGACCTAAAGGCAGGAAAAAGTGAACCCTTTGCATTTGCACATTTTCTGGTTTTATTCATGAATTGGGCATTAATTGTGATTCTTATTTTAAGTCACAAGTATAGACAAACACAATGTGCTTAAACTAATAACACATAAACATTTAGAATATGAAATGTCTTAATTGAACACGCCCATTTCACTGGTGGAAAAAGTAAGCGAACCTTTGGATTTAATAACTGGTAAAAACTCCTTCTGCAGTATAATAACCTTTAACCTATAATAAGCGCTTCGGTACTCCTCTTCAGGGCCCAGGAGTTCAAAACTTTTAATCTCAATCAGATCCGATCCGATTTTGAAATCCCATTTTTTGTGATCCAGGATCAAACAAATCGGCCAGATTTTGTCCCTGGAGTTCAAAGCAATTCAGGATAGGATCAGCCTGATCCAGATTACGATTTTTCAAGATGACTAGATCCTGAATATCAGTGCTTTAATCCTACCGATCGCCATCTAGTGGACATGAAAAATAATACAAGGAAGACAAGAGACCACATTGCAGAGACATCTATAA
>NW_011352500.1:1076218-1080273 GCF_000735185.1 Notothenia coriiceps
TTCCCATGAAGGCTAAAAATTGTGTATTATTTCAGTTAACAAACTTTGCCATCTTATTTAAATTGAAACATATTTAAAATAAATTGTACAGTACATTTTGCTCTGGTAATCCACTGGAAATCTGCCCCTCTGGTGGGATCAGGGTGTACAAAGAAGTCAGTCAAGTCGCTTCAGTTGATTCAAAATGCTGCAGCTCATGTACTAACCAGAGTTAGGAAAAGGGACCACATTACTCCTGTTCTGGCTGCCTTACACTGGCTCCCTATAGAACACAGGATAGAATTTAAAATTCTTCTTCTCGCCTACAAAGCCCTTAATGGGCAGGCGCCATCTTACCTTAAAGAACTCATTATACCCTACTGTCCTACTAGGGCATTGCGTTCCAAGAATGCAGGGTTGTTGGTTGTTCCTAGAGTCTCTAAAAGTACAATGGGAGCCAGAACCTTTTCTTATCAAGCTCCACTTTTGTGGAATCGGCTTCCAGTTTGTGTTTGGGCGGCAGACACCCTATCCGTTTTTAAGAGTGCGCTTAAGACCTTCCTTTTTGATAAAGCTTATAGTTAGGGCTGATTAGATTCAGCCCCTAGTTTTGCTGATATAGGCTTAGTTTGTCGGGGGACATCTTACTTCTTCCTTCTCTCTGTCTATACCTGTGTACTCTCATGTTCCGATTAACCCAGCTTCCCCAAATGTCTTTCTTTTTGGTGTCTATATACCCCGGGATCCGGAGTCATGGATGATCCTGCGGTCCTGTGTCATGGATCGCGAGTCCTGGATCTGAGTCGTGGCTGTGGTCCTGGATCATAAGTCCTGGATGGATATCCTCGTGGATTCATCTTCCTATTATACATGCATTTCCAAACATTTGGACTACCTATGTTGCAAATGTATTATCTTTTCAATTTATACACGACATCTATTGCACGTCTGTCCGTCCTGGGAGAGGGATCTCTCCTCTCTTGCTCTCCCTGAGGTTTCTCCCATTTTTCCCTTTAAACTGTGGGTTTTCTCTGGAAGTTTTTCCTTGTACGATGTGAGGGTCTAAGGACAGAGGGTGTCGTATTGTCATACTGATATTCTGTACAAACTGTGAAGTCCACTAAGACAAATGTAACATTTGTGATATTGGGCTATATAAATAAACATTGATTGATTGACACATGGGCTCTGACACTGTTCCTCCGTTCTCTGCTCAGTGTGTTTAGGGACGTTGCATCTGGATGGCGCTGGTCCACTGGTTTGTCTCGCTCCCACCGACTCTGACAATCTGCTGTGTGCCAGCTTCAACAACGGCCTCCATCACATCCAGCTCGGCAACGGATTAAGCATGGATCAGGATTCTGGGGCAAGTTCAGCTGGAGCCGGTGAACTGGACGTGAAAGTTGTGGCGTGCTTCTGAAAGCTCAACCCTGACCTGTGCAAAGTGAGCGGTATCACTGGATATGGACAATATGGCCGTTCTCTTTTTTTACAATTTGACATATTTTTCTGTAGGCATGTTTTGCTTTACGAGACTGCCATACAGTGAAGATTGACAGAGGAGGCCATTGAGTAGAGGAGTACATGATGATGATGATGATGATGATGATGATGATGTCGTGTATGCACCTTTTGTCCAGCAAAGCCCCCTGGAGGCCATGCTGGGATTGCTGCCTTCTTCTACACAATCTGAAAGATGGGGGATTACTCTGTTTATACCCTTCTTCAGCAAGGTGGATCTGACAAGATGCTTCATGGACAGGTTGTATGGATTTTATTGGTGTTGCTGAATATATCTGGAGGATATCTTGATGCAGAAGTAGTGGTGTAAAAAAGTGGAAGCAATCCATAAAGAAAAAGAGCCAGAAAAAGGTATTACTTCTTTAGTACGTGCAATCAGACTAGCAGTCTTGTTAGTCAATCACTGTGTTAAAAGTTATAATTATCTCCAAAAGAGAATAATGTGGGACATGTGTATGTTAATAATTATTTAGTTGTACCATAGCATTAACCTAATAGACCAAATGCCTCCCTACAACACAAGACTGTTAAGAAATTAGGTTTGTTTACAGATTGTTATATTTTTTTAGTAATACGCTTTATAGCTAAGTATTGTTTTAATGAATAAATGGGAATCAAATATATTGCAAATACAAAAGCAAGCTTCTCTGCAACCTGTTAACATTAAACGTGGTACCAGTCATTCTGCTTTTAATATGGTGTCTCTACTGTGATTTTAATGACAGATGTTGAACTACTTTGTAATAATGAGCAATCCAGACTTGCTATTGTTCAGCCAGCAAATGCTAATGTTAATATTAGCAGCCTTAATAAGTGAATGACATTTGGACATTACATTCCTACCTTTTCTGATTATTGTCAGAAGATGAGTACAAGTTTAAACACTTGCATTTGAAGTGCAAATGTAATATAGATTACTTTGTCATTTTGAGAATCTTGAACTGCATAATTTTCCTTTTTTGTTTGTGGAGATCCAGTCTAATAATCTTTCTAAAAAACAGTGATCATTACAAGCAGTGAGAAACCAAAGGTCATTCCTTTTGTGAGAATGTTCTGTTTAGGTGTCTGTCACTCTTAACACCAGTTAATTTGATCTGTCTGTGTTTGATACACTATCATGAAGCAATTAATAAATAATTGTATGTCTGATGAGTAAATCTTGGTTGTCACTCCTTGCGTCAACTGAGCACTTTAACTCGGTCAAAGACTTATATTAAATATGCCTCTTACGAACTTGTCATTATGATTGGTTGCTTCATCTCGCTCAGAGTAACAGGTACATTACTCCACCCTGAGAGAGATGCATCCCAATGAAATCAATAGTATGTACTTTGGCCTACTGTGAGAAAAGATCTAATAGAAACACATTTGAGATACAATGGGTTAATTATTGATTAATACTGTCTGAAATCGAATGGGCTGTTCATCTCAACGCACACTTTTGTTGCTTAAAAAGGTTTCTATAACTTTGCTATACTAGAGTGAATGGTGATACATTTGAACCTTTTTAAAAAAAGATTCTGATTATCATGAACACAAATGTTCACATCTGGAAGAAAAAGTATTAATGAATCATAAAGCCGACTTTGTCATACTGTGGTGTAATTTATTCAAATCTGGACCTCATTTTCACGGACAAAAAAAGAACCATTTAGCCAAGACACAGTCGAACAGACAACAGCAAGCAGAACAGTTTGGTGCTTGCCAGATCCAAACATATTGATGAAATGAAAAAAAAACATACATAAATTGCATTGAAATCAACAAATATATACATAATTGGCACAGCAATTTAAAACAGGCCACATGGAATCATAGCTAAAAGTAGGATACAATAACATAACAGAATTACTAGCCATTCATCAGGCAGTTTCATCAGAGAATACATATAATCTGGACGCAGTATTTAATACATAATTGAGAGATGTCAACAGAAAGATCCACTGGCATCTTTCAACACCACGTGAAAATGTAAAGTGGTACACTAGCAGGCGTGCAGCTACAGTAGTTGCAATGTATTTTGTCTCACAAACTAACATGTTTTTGCTGCCAGACACAACTCATTTGAGTCCTTCAGTTTTCAGTGTCTAAAAGTCAACACCCAATAAGAACCGCTCAACATCCTAACTTTAGGGCCATGATCATTTTTAAAAACTAGGTGAATACCATCCTTTAATGTCATACATGATTATTACTAGCCAACTTTATAAATAACACGTGTTGTCATCAGTAAAACCTACCAGGCTGTAACATAAGCTGTCCCTCTGCAAATTAATCCTTTTTTAGATTTCCCAACATGTTGGCGATTAATTGAGTGGATTGCTGTCCAGTTAGGTCTTATAAAATACAGACCACATAGGTTTGATAATTTGGTCAATACAGTACAGCATCAGTGCAAAAGTTGAAAAAAAGACTCATAATACATATCCCTAAAATAATTCACTTCTATCAAACACATCACAAATCACATTTTGGAATGGTCCTCTACCTAAGCAGTCAACAACAATGTAACAAAACATTAGAAGTACTAAATCAGCATGCAAGAAATCCTAGAT
>NW_011352500.1:1080302-1093014 GCF_000735185.1 Notothenia coriiceps
GTCGGGGGAAGTTACTGCAATGATGGAACTGGTTGCTTGTGAGATTTCCAATAATTTGATACACACTATTTTGTTGCATTTTGCTGACTTAAGACTTCATTTCAAGACAGGATGATAGGCAATAGGTCTAATAAATGGGTAATTATCTGAATGTGCTGAGACATAGCCACAGGCAGCGTTAGGTGTCTGTGTATGACATGTGTCCTTTGTTAGTCAATCTTCCTTAAAAAAAAAAAACAGTCCCCAAAATGTGCACAGCATTAGGGTCACTTTTGTATAAAACATGCATTTACAAAGTGCAGATTCTAAGAATTGAAATATCAAAAGGCTCTGCCAAGGGTAGATGAAAAGATGAAGATATAAAACAAAGAGAAGCATAGCATCCCAGTCTTTTAGGACGGCACATGATGAGAAATACTTAAAAATATATTGGCAGAAGTAAGAAAGACATAAAAGCCTAACGAGCTAGAGTAAGCTACAGTACTAAACACCTGTGTAGAGAGCAGTTTTAGAACAATGATATCCTGTAAGCATCAGTCAGCTGGTTGTAAATCTTTCATTAAGTTACAGGTAAGATCATTCATTACATACTAACGTGAAACAGTTTAAATAATGTACAGCTTCATATGTATCATTTCTAATGCAGTCAAATTGAGTTGTACAATGCATGTTTGTATTTTTGCCACAGGATCAAAACTAATGTATTTTTCAACCAGGTTGAGAATTTCACACAAAAATAAATTTGACTCAAAAGTAGATTTTCTTTTTTTTCAAAATGATTTTGTCTTGATAATTTGATTCAAACTTTAATCTTACCAATGTTTCCCCACATTTCAAACAGGCGATTTACCACTAGCTGCACTTAAAATCCCTGCCACAAGTCCATGATAGTATCAAAAAGCTGGGATTGGTCTTGACATCATACATGAATCAATCTTTGCAATTTCAACATTAAGCAAGAACACAGACTGCACACCAGATTTATCAATATGTTTTGTAACTTACTGAAACAGATTTTAAACCATATCTGAAAAAGCATTGACTCAAATAGACCAAGATGTGATTTTAATACACTTGATATCTCTTTTCCAATTCTATATGTGTTGGTTGAGTCCCTGAGATATTGCTGCCTGTCTGTTTTCTGCTGGTCTGATGGTGACAGTGCTTTTCCATTTCACAAGCTTGAAACGCACACACATACAAAAATGCATTTGCACACACATTCAAGTAGGTCACCCAGATGTGTTTGCTCATGCTCCTTTTCACATTTACAAACACACAATGAAAAAGAGGTCCTGACGTCAAACTATTGCCACTATGGGACGGTGACTTCCAACTAGATCTACATTTTTTTATCGGATGGAGAATGAAATAAATCTTGCTATAAACAACTATCTAAAGTCTTGAGATTTTTAACGTTTTAGAAATACAATGTTTGTATCGGTCCCTCGCATCATACCGCCAAACCCTTCGCCACTTCGATAGTTTTAAAAAAGGGGGAAATGCTTGTGGACACCTGTGTAAGAATCTTAAACCCCAGGTTATTCACAAGGATAGAAACAAGCAAACATACATAAGATATGATTTCTGATCTAGGAAAAGCATTGACAACGCTTATCCAAATACCAAAAATCCAAACCCAATAGTGGGCGTTTCTTAAAGTAGCTGAGGTGTATTAGACCAGCATATAGAAAACATTTTATATTGTCATATATCTTCCTCTTGAATTAAGCAAAAACCTTTCAATCATTGAGACAATCATAAAAGCAAAAATAGTTGTTTGGTTGATTTGCGTAAGCTCCAAGTCAACTGTCCAAACCTCTGAGGATTTGAAGGTATTCAGTGACTAAAATCAACTAAAGCAGATAAAATACTGTTTTCAAATCTAGTTTAGTCCCCCATCTTACAATAGAGTTATAAATACCCAGTAGTTGCGTAGCTGCAGATGTGTACAGGAAACACACGGACATCAACTGCAGCAGCTTGTAAAATGTCCCCTCCCTCCCCTTCCTGCTCGCTGCTACCTACTGATCCGCGGTGCGTTCCAGACCGTCTATGACGCGGCTCAGCCTGATGTTCAACAGCCTGATCTGAGTATCCAGGTGGTCGATTTTCTCTTCCAGTGAACCTGCCCCTCCTCCCCGGCGCCAGTACGCTCCCACAGGCCCCGTCATGAAGTACATAGCCATGATGAAGCACAGAGGCAGCACCGCACGCTCAGGGTCACCCTCAAACTTCTGCAGGATGTACAGGCAGGACAGGGCGAAGAGCAAGACACGTGCCAACCAAAAGAAGCGGCCGAACACACCGTGCAGAAGGTAAAAGAAAACCCCCAGGAATATGGAGAGGACCCAGTAGGCCACAAGAACCGCTGCCACCAGGAGCAGGGCGCGGGCCGGAGTGTTGGTGAGGGATGTGGGGCTGAAGTAGTGGCTCAGGTTAGAGGCTACATAGGGGAGAAAGAGAAGTATATGTTACAAAAGTGTACCTCACTCTGCACCCATCTTTCTATGTTAGAAAAATGTAATAATACATTTAAAACTTACAGTCAATGCCCATCACATCCAGCAAATCTGACCAGATCTTCCAGATGGTGTCAAGAAAAGAGTCCACTCCATGGACAAACCTCTCCGTGGTTTTTGAGAAAAACTACAGATACAAAAGAAATGCAAAAAAAAGGGTAAGACTGTTGGAATGTAGCATTGCATTCTTAGTTTAAGACCCACTGTTTATACAGAGAAGTAAAAACGTTGAAATGGAAAAGTCCTACAGTTCAGCAAAAGAAAAGGAGGGTTGTCAAAATATACAACAAGAGAACTGCAGGGTAATAATACTTCATTAATGTAACATTGCAGTAGCACGTCAGACAAAAGTTCTTAGCATAGACGACACAGGGCTAACTTTAAATTTAAATTAAAGTATTTTTAACACAACACATGTAGAACATCACGCCATTTAGCATTAGTATCTGACTATAAATTGCTTTTGTGGCTATATATAAAAAAACTGATTACCAATCATCATCAGTTAAAACATCAAACATTCCCCAGTTTCGAATGTAATCAGTCCTTTTTAGTTTGCATGCTGCTACCTGTAAAGCAGACACACTGACAAACATGGCTTTCATTGAAATGTACAAGTTCATATGGTCACATGATCTAAATGTGGACTTATGCTCAATATGATTTGAACAGTGAATAACTAAGTATTTAGTCTCACTTATGTCACTTTTGGTTTGGCACCTACATACGGGAAATAACCATGGATGTATAAGGAAATAACACTATATTTAAAAATACAGGAAGTGCAGCTAAGCCAATGAGAGCACAGACGCAATCTGTTTCCTTAGCAAGAGCTGCTATGGTATAGTTTGAAGATGAAGTCGATATAAAGAAGCAGCTATGACCTGAACCAACGGGGCTACTACATGCCATCTGTTTGGTGACATTATGCACTTGCAGATGGGCTCAGAACAATGAATGAGAATATTGGTAAAACAACAAACTATAGTATTGAACTGTAGTTGCATTTAAACACAACTAAAGCCCGTTGTACACGGCAGCACTAAATCAAGTGACACCTTCCATAGATGGATAAAACATGGAATAATGGCTAATTTTTCAAAATGGCATCCGTGCAATAGTAGTTCAGGCCCGGGCGCGCTTGTTTCCTGTTTGCCACACCACAAAACCCGCCCGTCTGCTAGCTTCTTCAAGACACAATGGGCCTTTTCCAGACCATGACTATCCCACACTGACCTTGTATAACCCTCTGATGTTGTCTTCTCCGAAAATACTGCTGAGGGTCTGGTAGATGACGTTCGCTGCCCGTCGGAAGCTGTTCTGGTTGCTGGTCCTGCTCCTGGCCGCTTCGGCTGTGCAAAGCAGAGACACGGAAAGCACCAAGATAAGCGCGAAAACCCGGATTCCCTTCATGCTGCCGAACCCCCGAGATGTCAAGCAGAAATATGTATCAAAAAGGTTAAAATAAACGCAAGGTGAGAATGGGTGTAACTGCCTAAACACCTTGGTGGGGGATGATGAGCCACTGACTGTGATGGTGGTTACAACCCGTGTTGCGTTCAATGATGCCTCGTTTATTCCTGCTCCAGCCTGCGTTCATGGCCTTTTCGCGTAAAAAATTGAATTGGTTACTTAGAAAATACATGGTGTATGTATACAAATAGGACAGCGGTGTTAACGATTCATGCGAATCAACACTGTTTAGAGTGACTTACACACATTTAAGTGTCAAGTTTCCCTGACTTCAATTGTTCCGATTAACATTAAAGGCATCGTTCTACTCATGCGATCTTGAGACACAATAGTTTAATGTGCAGCGTGTTGCTGCCCTCCAGCGGTGGATGAGTCTAACGCATTGTTTCTTCCACACCAAGGTTTTCTTTTACGTCATTTCAACACCATCCTGCATGGGCGTTTTTGTATTTTTCAGTCTCCTTATCTCTTTGTCTACAGCTAAACAATTACAATACTTATCAACAGTTTAATTAACTAGGCTATGAGTCTTAATTGTCAACTTTCGATTGTTAAAGGATGAGTTTAAAACGAAAACATTATCTGCTCTCTACAAAAATACCTTATTTTGTCAGATTGTAGGCCTAAGCAAGGCTATCCACTTTCAATATCAATATATGAATAGTTCCAAAGGAGAGCAAGTGTTCATGGTACAGCCCATGATATAATTTTAAAATGAACTAATTGAATACAGAACACATTTGACATGAATAGAGAATATAATAGAATAGTTTAATGTCATTATACATGTACAATGAGATAATAATAAATGCTTCTCCCTTTCAAGGGTGCCATCAAAACAAAAACATCACAACAAAACACACGCAGCATACATACTTAGGAATAAGGAATAAAGGAATAAGGAGTATACAAATAAAATCTGTAATGTAATTAATAATAATAATAATAGTGTGTATTTATAATAATAATAATAATAATAATAATAATAATAGTAATGATATATATGTATATATGTACAGAGTCACATTGATTCACATGATTTCAGGTGTTAAGAGCAATGGTGGCTCTTGGGAAAAAACTTTCTTTGAGTCTGTTTGTTTTGGATGTGATACACCTGTAGCGCCTGCCGGAGGGCAGCAGGTTGAACAGGTGAAAGCCGGGGTGTGAGCTGTCCTTGATAATGTTTTTGGCTCTACTGAGGCAGCGGGAGGTGTAAATGTCCATCAGGGAGGGGAGAGTGCAGCCGATGATCCTCCGTGCTGCTTTTACGACTCTCTGGAGTCTCATCCTGTCGGCCTCAGTGCAGCTGGCGTACAAACACTGTGATGCAGTATGCCAGTAGGCTCTCGATGGTAGAGCGGTAGAAGGTCACCAGCAGCTTAGTGGCCAAGTTGTTCTTCCTGAGCACCCTCAGGAAGGGCAGACGCTGCTGGGCCTTCTTGATGACAGCTGTGGTGTTGTCCTTCCAGGAAAGGTTTTTGGTGATGAGTATGCCGAGGAACTTGAAGGTGTGGACCCTCTCCACACACTCGCCGTTAATGTCGAGGGGAGCGAGGTCGGTAGTATTCCTCCTGAAGTCTACGATGATCTCTTTGGTACTGAAGCTCTCAGCGTGGTGTTCAGTGAGCAACCTGGCACTGAACCCCACGCTGAGAGCTTCAGTACCTCACGCCTGTACTCCATGCCTTGTTTTTCAGCGTGTAAGTAACACGCATTGCTTGGTTTAACTTGGCATGCACTTAGATCTTTAGGGACAGATATGGCCAATATTTTATTCTGTTGTAAAACATTCAGTTGTGCAGTTTTCTTACAGACTTGGTATTGATGTGAGTGAAGATTTATAGTAAGTTTGAAGATAATATGTTTTCAGGAAAATCTGATATCACTTTCAGCATATAAATGCCTGATTAATCGTGATACCAATCATTGTAATGTTTTGCACATGTGAGATGTTTTTTTTTGTTACAGTTACTCCAATCATTAGAGGAATATTTGTGTTGATGATATGATTATTATTGTTTCAACTAACTGTCCCTCTATATTAACAACATTTGTCAAATCATAGGCCAGTATGCAGAGTGATCCTCCAGCTCATGAGACGTGACAGGAAATTGAATTTAAGATGCAGTTCACTGCTGTTCCAGAGATGGACTCGTTACTTGGAAAGCTTTCCCCTGAGTTCTCATTATCCATATCATAACTACATTGCAAGGCAGTAATGGTGCAGGATGAAGTAGGTCAAGGCTGCACATAATGAAAACAGGAATGGGGACAGGCATTACAGAAGTGCAGCAACCCTTTGTTTTTGCAAGCAAGCAGTGTTGCTTGTATTACATTAATATTTTTTGTAAACATTTCATTAACAGTGGAGTCAGTATGCACAAATGATTAGTGAATACACACATACGAGAATCATGGTTACGGACCATTCAAAATGAAGTACATTTTTCAACGGTCTTATGTGGCACCTTCCCAGAACTAACCATTAAAATATGAATGGAGCTAATGTAAAACAGCCTGCAAAGCATCGCTGTTGGTGAAATTCTTGGTTTATTTATGGATAACATGCGAGCATAACCAATAATATTAATAAAGGCAATACCATTTATTATAGTTAAATGTTCAGGGGTTATACCGGCATTATAACAATAACATCAAGGTGATACTGCAAATACGTTTTGGGCATGTTGGTTTATTGGTTCGATTTAAAAATACGACCTTCTTCTTTTTTTGTTGTTCTTCTGAATAAAATAAAGCCCAAAATACACATAATTAAAATAAATGTAATGTTAGCTGGCTAAACTATAGCTGTACATACAATTGAAATGCTGCTGTGCACTGCCAGTAATCCATTAATGAGTGTCTGTGATTAGTTAAAAAGTCAGCAATAATAACCAATACAAAACATATACAAACGTATAATACAATGTCTAATCTCATATAGTGAGTGCATCAATCAACAAGTTGCACATGTCTTTATTCCAGATGGCTTTGCTCCATTCCTGATCTTGACCAAGAGAAAGCCAATATTCAGTAGGTCCAGTGAGAGGACACCAGGACCAGGAGAGTATGCCCTTTCACCTGTCAGGGTATTCAAGGTCAAGGACATGCATTTTCATAAAATTAAGCCAGACCTGAGTGCATCTGATGAGTCAGGTGAGGCTGAATGTATTTACTAAATATGGAATAATTATCATTCAAGTCAGGCAAGAGATTGAGCTAATGACATCTTTCCTGATTGCTTCCTTATTCACTTTGAGTGTTTGCTTGTCTCTTGGTTGATTCAATGTCTCTTTAGCTAAACATCCATGGTGGCCGCAGTCTTCAGAACTGCTCCAAGCATTTTGAGGAGGTAGTATCGAAGGTTCCAGGCCCGACATTGTCTTGCCTGATTCACGAAGCGTGCTCAGGGCTGTGACGGCTGAAGCAGGACAGTCTGAGAAGCTTGGCAGGAATATGATAAGCATGTGGGCAAAGTAAATGGGGACAAAGACATAAGATGTCAGTTTGCATGAAATTATTTAATATAGATTTTCTACCTCCAACTTAATAGGTGTTTCATCTACAGTAGGTTGGCTTTTATACAGTATGCATACATATAAGGGAATATGGGAAGTTTAGGAACATGATGGAAAATATAAGGACTAAAACTGTAACTTGATTTTAACTGTGTTGAACATAGAAATGTAAAAAAAAAGGATGATCAGACGTGTATGTTTTGTGCAACCTTAACAGTGAATCAAAGACGTATTTTCGGTTGACTAGGCCTTTTTGTCTATTATCTTTATTAGCAATAACAGTGGAAAATTCCAACTTCCTTCTGTGGGACAATCAGACTAAAGTCATACTAAAGACAGTAGTTTGTCCATTTAACCGCTGTTCTTTTTAAGCCCCTTAAACTTTGCTCACCATTTTATGTAAAAAGTTTTCAGGCATTTTGTCTGAGATGGCCTTCATTGCCAGTCCCTCAGCATATGTTGTTCCTGCACCTGCACTTCTGTCTCACTTTCTTTTTTCCTCCCTTCACTTTTCCCTCTTTTGTCCTTTATATTCTGCCCACTTTAGCTCCTTCTCTCTTTCTGTCCCTCCCTGAGTCTCACACTTTATTGGCCCCAGGCAATGCTAAGCTACTTTGTAAGCCTGGGCATCCTTTCCATCACAAACCCTGAATTCTCTCCCCGCTCTCTCTGTCTTTTTTCTTGCCTTTTCTGTGTGTGCAGTGGCTGCGGGCTAAAAGTCTCCATCAGTCAGATATCTCATCCATTCTTTCCCCGGGCCAGGCCTATGGCTATGAGAAGGGCGCCCTGGGTCCACTCCTCAAGCAGCCGCCTCCTTCCAGGGACACAACCCTAGGGCCCGCCCACTACAATCCACTGCTGGTAAGGACAGATACACATTCACACACACACTCCCACACATGCAGGCTCATGTTGAAGTTTGAATGTACTGTAAATCCATCAGAGAACGTGAAGTGTTCATTTGTGTGCTTTCATTAGACTGTACGAATGTGTGTCTGAGTGTACTTACTCTGCCCATGAGGTATGGTCCATTAGTGCTAGTCAGATCTAATGCACTGCTGAACCCCCAACCCACCCATTCAATTGGCCCAAAATCCATTTCCATAGCTAATGAATGCAGCTCTACTTTAAAAAAGCCACAGTGCACAAATTCTCATCAATTTTACATGCCAACAAAGAGAGCCATTAGTAATTATTCTTTAAGCTATATTACAATATTCACTTAAAATAATGCACACGCCTGCTAGTCTGGCTCTCAATTAAGTAATTTTTCATCTGTTAATGACCAGAGGAAGTCAACAGTGTCCTTGAGTGTTGGCAGAGGTTGTGTCAACACACCAGCGCAGGCACAGAGGCACACTGTGATTTAGGGCTATCAACAGTGCATCCATCCTCGGCCCTTTTTTTCTTCTGTTGCTCTCTCTTTGAAAGTTCAGCCCCACTCTGCCTGTGTTCTTCCCTCCGTCTCTCCATCTCACACACTCATTTCTTTAAACCAAAACACTTCCCCCACCCCATGCTCCGACTGAGTTCAAAAGTGTGGGGAGACAGAATCAAGTAGTTGTCTGGGGATACAACTTCAAAGTATAGCCAGGGCAACCTCTGAATGATAAGACATTAGAGAGGAATCAAAAGAGAGTCTGATTGTTATTGAGGAAAAGCAAAAATATCTTAATGGGTTGACCTTAACCTTGTGTTTCACGTCTGTATTGACTGAGCAATTACTCTGCTCCATCTATTTAGGACTTGGAACGAAGAATAAACTTAAATGTTGAAATGGCGTGTAGTTATTGGCTTTTACAGGCTCAAGATAGCTAAAGACGGACATGACAATGCACTCAAAAACACTTGGGCTGATTTAGAAATAGTATCCCCATGAAATATTTCTTAGTTTAGACTGCATATTTTAAGATGTCTTAGATTATCATAACACAGCTGGCCAGATGTTAACATGGAGCACAGACTGTGTTAGTATAAAAGAGACAGAGCGGCCAATACGTTTTAGAAATTGACATTTTGAAGAATAATCGTTGAAGCGCTTTCTTTTCGGTCAATAAAAAAACAACATAGCAATGGTTCCAACACAGAATCTGTTGTATGAAATCAATTTAGCTACCACAAGGTTTCTGCTGTTCTTAACTTGTTGAGGGCTCTCAGTTGATATGAAGACAACATGAATACCGGCCCACTTTAAATCCTTCATACAGTATCACAGTTTTGTGAGGCTGGGGTTTGCATCAATAAGGAGAGAAAGTTAACATTTTAAAGCTATACAAATATGATATGTAAATACTAAAATGCATGCTGGAAAATGTATTATGTTGACTCTCAATTTGATTATCTAGGAAGTACAGGTGGATAAGAGAATAAAGGAATATAACGTATTCTATTCAGATGTTGGGACACCATAAGTAACCAGAACAGCTTCATACTTCTCTGCAAACATTCTGCTTGTCTCTGAGTTGTAATGGAGGGATAAACATAATTATTATAAAAATATATTCACTCGCGTATTGTTAATTTTGAAAATGTAAGTATTGGTTAGTCTCTACACAGAATCAGTAAATGGCATGTGGATATGAGATATAAACGGACACATTACTAATGGTGTCCTCTCAATAGAACCACAATAAAAGTCACACCCATTTGGTTTGTGTGTTTACTTTACTGTGTCTGCCCCACACATGACCATACTGACAAAAATGTATTCTCATTTGAATATAAAATAGCCTTCTATTCCATTTTATTAAAGCTGGATAAATGTTTATATCCCCTAGCTCTGTTTTTGTTTTGCTTTTAAAAGCTGTCCTTGAAAGTAATTGGCAATGCGTGCAAGCTGCAATGCCAGCGTGCCATGCAGAACAGATATGTTTTGCTTTTTACTTCAGGCATTTGAACATTCTTGTTTTATATTTCCCTTCTTCAAAACTGTTGAAGTTGAGATAGGGAGACAGGCACTACAAGGAGTTCAAAACATTTTTGACAATCCTCCCATAACAGGCTTCAGAGAATGGACACAGACAGTTGGGTCAAGAAGGGTTAAAAAAGAAAGGGAATAATTTGTTGGAGATTTTGATGTTTTTATTCAGTGAGCGAGGATTTCTTTTCCCCGTCTGTTTCATTTAAGTATAGGTGGGTTCCTTTTTGAGGGAAAGGCAGCAGACTTCTTTCAGTGTCAGTAATTTAAAGAGAACATGTTTTGAAGTCCTGGTATTGAATAACTCAACCGTTTCAAAATATACTCGAGAAAATCTCACAAATAGTATATAAAGTGTATTTGGTGACCCGTGATCAGCTCATTTCCAGACATAGCCTCTGTCAGTAGTTAAGCTGCAGAATGGACTGGACCTATCTGAAAGGCCGGAGGCAGAGGAGAGCTGGCTGTAAAACTCAAAGAGATAAGAAGGACGGAGGGTCTCTCCTAGATCTCTGACGTACTCTGGCATTTGTCTGAACTTCACAGTTCATTCAACCCCAGCTTCATGAGCTCTGGCTTGAAGAGACACCAGATAAATGTGGATGAGTCAATCCTGATCATTCTTCTTTGTTCATCCATTTACCCTCTTTTCATCTTGCTCTCTCTCCTCCTCCTGCCATCTTCTTTTTCTCATTATTTCACCCTCACTTGTCTCTTGATGTTCTCTCTTTTATTTTTCTCGTGGTCGGTGAAGATTTCTGCACATAAGTAAAAAGGAGTCCGCTTTAGCAACATGACAGGGGAGAGAGGCAAGTTAAGAGTGGACGAGGGACCAGGACAGAATTACCCTGAGAAGTAAGTGTTACATGTCTTGTAACAATATTACATTTATTAGTACAAGCATGTATTATTGGCTGTGATTCTAAGATATTGTGTGATGGGTTACCATCAATGCATGTTTTTAAAATAGAAATAAAGAGGGCTAAATTAAATATTAAACAAGGATTAGTTAGATCAGATGCTCTTGAGATTTATAGAGATTTCTGCTGAACAGAGAAGCCTCTCCATGAAGTGAAATGTGCTCTGATCCTACAGCCAGGGCATCATGTTTTTCATACTCTCATAGCCTTTCTAGCAGAGACCTTATTCAGCTCTCATGCATTGGTGGGCACACACAAAACTCAGCTATGCATAAAGGAATTGAATAAGTAATAGCAGGTAAAGTGTACTTGTGAGCAATGATACTGTACATACGGTAGTAGGCAGACATTTACACGCTCACCCACCCATGTACATTTTCAATCAATGTAAAACGACTAAAAATGCTTTTCCCTCTACTACTCCTCTACTCACCCATCCCCCCTCTGTCTGTCTTTGCGTTGTTTGTCTCTTCCTATTTACTTTCCCATCACACTGCTCTTTTCACCTTTTATTTAATAAATTGTACCTCAGTACACCACAGTTTCTCTGACATATTCCTTTCTATTTTCTATGATTTTATCCAACACATCTCTTTCTCTATTTGTATCCATTCGGTTTGTTTGTCTGTGTCTTCTATTTAAGCAATAGCTCACGACAGGCCGTGGTATATGCTCATTATATCACAGCTAAGGGGCGTGGTTCGGCCCGACGCGAAGCAGTTTGCTTTTCAGCCCAACTGTATACTGTTTTTCTCAGACGCGGAGGGATACTGACTTGTTGTGAAAAGTAACTTACAATTGACCTTTCGCAAAGCCACGCCCCCCCTTGGTTACTGTTGCTAGTCCGACAAGCTGAGAGCCAGATGCTAGTGATGGGATTTATGGCTCTTTGAAGGGAGCCGGATCTTATGGCTCCGTTCCTTTCAAAGAGCCGTTCAAAAGAGCCGTTTTTTTAAAGGGGGCGGGGTTACTAGGTTTATCTGCGAAATAATCACCAGGATAATGATTGACTGTATTGCCAGACATAATGTCAATAATCTGCATTGTAAACATGACAAAAGGTGGCGCCATATTCATGTCAGTGAATGTATTTTCGAATGTATGCCTCCAAGCATCCAACTGCGTTTTCGCGTTTGGGGCTCATTTTCCACATCCGAAAAACCACGTTGTCACTGTCCTGCGTACACTTGTTACCTGACTTTCTCTCTCTCAACAGCCGTATTCCGTTCAAGACCCACCCCATCTCACTCCTCGTGCTGAAAACCTGGTGTTCACTCCTCTGTCCTAAATGGATTCGTTGAGCTCGCCCCCCCCCCCCTGTGGAGCCCCAAGTGTCCTTCTGATTGGTCCAAGCGACATGCA
>NW_011352500.1:1093059-1113997 GCF_000735185.1 Notothenia coriiceps
ACATCCCTCGTTACCATGAGCTGTTGCCCAAGCTAGAGGAAAAGAAGGCGAGTACACTATGTGTTTGTGTTGGCTGGTGTTTGTGTCCATGTGGTGCTACTGTATACATGCTAAAGGTGGACTAATGAAAAGTGTAACAGATAAGAGCTTTAGGGGAATGGGATCAATATCAAGATCTGTCCCTTTAGGGATAGTCGTTTTGAAATGAGCCTATGTAACTTGTTGAGTGGTCACTGTGACCGCAAGTGGCAATTATACCTGCATTATTGTGTTTTTTTTTTTACATGCGGTTTGTGTAACAAGGTGTAGGCAAAGTATTGACACATTATCACCATATAAAAGTCAATATGGTGAACATGTTCAGGTTTCTGGCCACCTGATGAATGGAAGTCCAGTATTTATTGTCCTTCCAGCGTTGCTTTGCATAGAAATATGTTGAATATTTGCTTTGCATGCCCCTGAGGTAACTGAAACAGATGTTTTAACATATTACAGAAAGAGTAGGAAGTAGGTCTCATAATAATTCACAACCCATAGTTAAATGTTGATGCCTTGTACACCTTGTATCAGGTGTATTATAAATGCTTGAGATGACATAATATTTACTTTGGCAGTTAAATAGCTTGTCCTCTTTCTTCACTGCACTTTGATAAATACTTTAGATTTGAAAAACTGCAGAGGGAGAATGAGTCATGATAAAGCACAATGATTTACAGAGAGAACTGATTCAAGGTAAGTACTTTGGATTTATTCTTGATTTATTCAAGTAGAGTCGATAAAAGAGGAAATTATTCAACCCCTCCTTTCCTGTCTGAGAATAACACATCAGTTTATCTATTCACCCATAGAGGGCAGTAGAGCATAACATTTAGTCAGACCAGCAACCACAGATGTATACAAAAATACGTGGAAACTTGGAGCAGGTTGAGTGGAGGGGAGTTACTCACCTGCATATGAACTTGAGTGTGCTGGCAGGGTTATGCTTTGTGATGCCTTATTTCTCGGGTCAGTGGGGTGGAGTGCGTGATGCAAAGTCTGAAAATGTTGGCTGTTCTGTGGAGAGAGGTGAACGTATCCCGTCTGTCAAGGACTTGTTCCTACGCCTTTCTCTCTTCTTGTCCATTATTTCCTTGAACATTTTGCACTACTGCCTCTCCTCTCGTATAGGTTAAAGCTTCATTATACATGCCTTTTTTTTGCATTTGGTCTGCCAATTTTTCTGACTTACTATGGAGGATCCTGACTTTTAACCCCTTTGCCTTCTGTGAATGCTTGTTTTTGTGCATCATGCTGCATTTGTTCCCCCTGTGATGGCTGCACCTCCACCCATCATCATTAGGACCTGGCACCTCAACTCACATGTACTCCCACTCACACATACACTGACCATATGGATCATTACCCACAGTGGGTCACACAGGACAAACACCTTTACTTCCTAGAGATCAGCAGACAGTCTGCCTCTAATGGCTGGGGGCTGCTGGTGTCCCATTGAGTATGAGTCTGTGTGTAGGATTTCCCCATTAAATAGGCATTGTGACATGGCAAGGGCAACGGGTGAGCGCATCACTTTAACAAACCATTATCCCGTGTACGCTTGCAATCAAAAGCCAAACAGGTGGAGTTGTACCAGTGCAATGCGTGAGATTACTGTGTAAATATGATGATCACTGTCTCCTTAAATAAATGTGTGAATTCCGTGTCAATGTTATAATGGATGATGATTTTATTTTATTAACTGGGAAGCAGTATTTGTCCCACAGAGGAAAAAAAGAAAAGAAGAACAAAGATAACATTGCATTGTGAACTGAATAACTCTGGATTTGGTGCTATCTACTTTAAAACCTACTCTACACATTCAATAACATATTCAATGTTTTATATTTTTTTTCAAATTCATCATTTTGCAAGCTTAAAATATTTTTTACCCCTTATTTAAAGCCCATATTCTTGTGCCTTGCAATGATGTATTTTTGATGTAAGAGCTTTTGCTTTCTGCACGTTGCCTGTGTGTTTTCACAAGTTGCTCACTCATGCTGCATATTCTAATATTTGTCTTTACTTCTGTGTGCCCTTCCTCTAATCAAAAAACAGAGAGATGTTAAAGCAACCGTTTCTCTCAGTGTCTCTTTCACTTCCTTATGCTTTCTCCTTATTGTAATTAATGACACAGGTACATTAAGGTGACATTACTGGAACATTTGTAATTACTGTACATTTATTGCTTTCTTTTTCTCATCAGGGAGTTCCTGGTCCAGGCCAGTACCACATCAGAATTTTAAAAAGCCTGTGAAATCCAGTGGAAACCTGCCGAGGGTCACATGGCCACTTCTCTCCCAGACTGAGGTACAATGCACACAGAACTTGATATAGTTCATAAGTCATTTTGTGCTCTGTATTTGGCCCGTGGGTTAGGGTGCATCTTTTAGGTGAATCAGATTGTACTGTATAGAGCAGGTTCTTTCCCATGCAGATTCAGCACTGCATTTGCCGCCAGGGTCTATTTCATTTTTGATATTCAACTTCCTATTTTTTTGTTTTTGTTTTATTCACTCAAACAAGATGACTAAAAGTTGAGAAAATTAGAGGATGATACTGTAGATTTGTGCAATGATAAGAAGTAAAAAAAAGTGAATCATGTCTTAAACTGATTGACAAACCAGAGCTGATCAGGCAGAACAATGGCCACGTTCTAAAATTAGACAGGGGTGGCCAATTTTTCATTTTAGAACTTGCTAAATCGGTACAGTCTCCAGGAGGGGCTAACCAGTAAAACAGTCATTATACAAGCTATCACTACAACGAATTCCTCACATAAAGGTTTGTTTTTAAGTTTCTTAATATTTAATAGTTGGGTCAATATCACTATAAAGTAACTTTGGTGTCCCCATCAGAATCACTCAGTTATCATGAAAATGTAGCAGAATATTGAAACTCTGAGGTCTTATTATAAAAGGCCAAACATTTACACACACATCAGTAGCTACAATGATAAGTCTCTTGAAATGTGTTTCCTTCATTTGATACCTTATTCTTTCATTGGATACACGCGATTTTGGCATGTCCCACACACTGCTCTGCTAGCTCTGCTAACTACAGTTTGTGTCATAAGTGGTTAAATGATACTACATTAAAAAAATGATATGGTTACTTTTTCCATTAACTGAAATATATTGTTGAGAAAGGGACTATAGCTTTCTGAAAATCTACATTTTATAATCACTATGTAATTACGATGTATTTACTCTTTGAATTTTGTCCATGACAGGATGGATACATTTTTGCTGTTTGCATGTACTTGCAGTTCATTTATAAAAAGTGTGGGAGCTTGACCAACATCCATTTCTAACAGCATAGCGTATACTACTTCATACAATGAATATGAGGTTTAATGGAAAATCTCAGATTTTCTTTTTGGAAATGGGGAAGTCTCAAATGCACCGTATGGTGATATTGACTCAGTTACTTTTTCCAAACCCAAATGAACCACTCTTCACATCAGCATACAATTATATATTTAACCGGCTAAAATAAACACATTTAGATTCTTAGATTAAGTGGGATTACTCTACATAATGCAGTATACACAGACAAATCAATCACATCATATTGAAAAGACTTCTCAGGCATAATCTATTGGAGGCAAATGTATTCAATTTACAATTTCTCCAAAGAGCCTGGATTTTAATATGGAATATTTAAGATTAAGTTACAGATTCCAGACATAGAGCCAGGCTTTGCTTGTTTAATTGATGTGATGGGATCGGAAGGTTCCTTTAGAAGAGTGTGAAGATGAGTTTATTAAGAGGCTCAGAGGAACAGAGATGAAGGATGTGAAAATGTGTAGTATTACGTCTCAGGAATAGCTGAACTCCTCTGTGGCACTGCCCCACAGATTAATTCCTGTGAAACTCTCTGACTGATGTTTTAATTATCACTCTGACACACATGCATAATGTGACGGTGTTTGCTAACACACACATTCAAATTAAGACATACACATTTGCCGACAGATATAGAAAAAATAAATATATGGGGTGTCAAGTACTGCTGACATGGCTACAAATGAACACACCCACATGTCATGTATACACACACGCACACAAATACATATACATTTGGTCACATACGGACGTCTGAAACATAAAACATCTTGCTAGTTTCCTGGTACAAGATTTGTGGGTTCATTTGATCTCAGAATGTGTGTGTGTGTGTGTGTGTGTGTGTGTGTGTGTTGCAGAGGAGATGCACGCAGAGATCTGCTACGCTGAGTGTCTTCTGCAGAAAGCCACGCTGACCGTGTGTGTGTGTGTGTGTGTGTGTGTGTCATTGCTCTGACCCAATTTTCCTGGCCACATGCTGTGTTTCGTGCGTCGACCTTGTGATTTCGTCACTGACGCCCGTCAAGGAAATATGTATTAATGTGTGTGCGTGTGTGTGTTTGTCTGTGTTTGTGAGAGTGTGTGTGTGCACCTGTGTCACAAGTCATCTCCCATGCAGAACTAAGAACGACACATTTCTTAGATCTTCCTCTCCCCGTGAGTCCGGCTCCATCTGACACTGTCACCCTGTGGACGGATGGAGAGGAAACAAGAGAAAGAGGGAGGGGAAGATAAGAGGAACAGCTGGAATCTTCCAACTCTTGCCTCTCTCTCCTCCCTTTGACTTGAATATCAAAGCTTCAATCCGACTCTTGAATGTAAAAACCTTGCCTTTCCCTCGATACTCCTTGCTCCCTCAGCCATCCCCATCCCTCTTTTCTGTTCCCCCAGTTGAATTGTGTTCTTGTGTCTGTATCTGCAGAGAGCCTGTCCGTTGTCCTTTTTTAGTTTTTCAGTGCTGTTTTCTGGGCATTGAAGGGCGTTTCTCTGCCTCTGCCACTGCTTCATGCTGTCCATGCTTGGTCTTTTCCCCACTGAGGCTCTTCTATATCCTGGCAGTGTCTGTGTCTCCTTGGTCAAAAGCTCATTGGCTATTGTTGTTCAGGGCCAACTTGACAAACTGAATCCGCCAAGTACAAATCCTACTCGTTGTGGCTTTTACTTTTCTGTGCCTGACCCCGCACTGTGATATCCCTATACAACACACAATTTTGCCTTTTTGTGCAGTCCAGGGTGGTTTTCTCTTTGCGCTATTTTATATGCTACCCTTCTATTTGTTTATATGTATACTTTTGAAGCTTAATCATCATCTCTCGTTTCAAAAACAGTCCCTTTTCACAAAGATCAGTGCTAATAGCCACACTCAGTTACAGTGACATTAGCGTCTTCAGATAATTGATGGTAACTGAAGCGCATTAATAACGGGTGTCGGCTTCTTCTCATTTATTTTAGGATTCAGTCACTGTGGTGACACAGTGACACAGTGACAGGATGTAATAATGAAAGTTGTGTCATGAAAATAAATTAATACATGAGAAAAAAAAGAAAAAAAAATCACTACATCGACTAAATATAACAATCTCAATGTGTCGGGCCATTTTCAGTGTAATATCTTTAGCTCAATATCTTTTGTGAATCGAACCTTGAGACGGGGCAGATAGCTCCTGCAAATGATGAGCAATTCAAAGAGCTTTCAGTGAACTCAATCCATTCTATGTGAATTTTCTCCTCAACATAAACTCATATTAACAGTGAAATGGGGGTTTTGTTTGGTGCCAGAGGGCCTTGCATTTCTTTGATTGCTCACTCTGAGGCTTCATTAATCCACATGAACAGATGCTAAGACGTTCTGTCACTGAGGTACCCACCGAGGCACCTTGCATGGATGCCATGTTGGCCGGCATTTTACTGTCATACTGTGTTTGAAATGGTAACAAAGTTCAGTCAGTAAGTTTAAGGGGAAATGTTGCCATCAATAAGACAATATCAAAGCCAGAAGGGCATCATTGGATTGACAGATGGCCACAAATCCCAGCTCTACATCTGACTTTGGATGAACACAGTTTGTTTTGGCCTTGAAACAGCATGACTTGTAACTCCTGCTCCTATTTTCTTCTAACACTCGTTATTTTTCTAACCCAAACACTTTTCCTCTCAGTCGGTTTCTTGTCTCTATTTCATCTGCCAGCTGCACTTCTTTACTTGTTTTTCTTTCATTTTTTCTTCTAAAAGCTCAATATTTCAACTGTGTGCATCACTCCAGTCCAGTTATCCCAAAACACATTTTTATATAGGCTGCATATTGTTGAAATTGAAACAAAAAAATCAATGATTGGTATGTTTCCCAAAAAAAAGGGGTAAGTTTGGGACCATTCTTAGTTTGAAAATCATCTGTGTGTGTGTTTGGGCATGGCGATGTTGAAATAATCAAGTACTCTTATTTTATTTCTTATAATAAGATCCAGCTGCATGGTTCAGTTGTGAGAGGCTGAAGTGAAATTTGGAGTTACATTGAATCACAGTTCACCTTCAGTAATTTTGACTGAAAAGGGTACCCATCTGCCCCAGTCTCATGATTGCCTGTGTTGTTATAATAGGCAATCAGATGAACACATTTATACCCTGGAAGTGAGGCTGGTAAGCATCTGCAGCGCTGAATCAGCTCTGATATCAGCAAACAAGTCAAAAGAACATCACAAACCTGATTGTGTGCATCATTATCGCTGAGTCGGGGATGCTGTTTACCCCATCTCCTTTTAGCTCTCCTGTCATTGCTATATTTTACTCTCTTTTCTTTTTTATTGTTACATGTTACTTGTTAGACGCTTTTATCCAAAGCGACTTACATACTCAATACTGTGGACAATCCCCACAGGAGCAATTTGGGGTGAAGTGTCTTGCCCAGGAACACAACCACATGCTGACTGCAGTGGGGTTTGAACCTGTGACCCCCTGATCCGAACACCTACGGACACTACGCCACACGCCTCCTTATTGTATGTTTGTTTATGTTTAGAGTTTTTCTTGGTCTTTATTTATTTTCTTTAGTTTTCTCATAGTTTATTAGCATTTATTCATTCAATTGGGATAGCAGAGAGCAGAATAGCATTACAGCTCTGTCGAAAAACAATGGCAATTTGTTTGTCTGCTTTTAAGATGTCAGTTGCACTTGGCAACAGCCCCTTACTTATCATGGATTAAGCAGTGGATAAAAACTATTATTTTGTATATCTTAGGAGCAATGGTTAAGCTGAATCTCCTAGCTATATGTCATACAAGGTCCCCTCAAATAAACAGTTGATAAAAATGTAACCCTTTACCTAAACTATCCATCCCCATATGGTGCTTTCTGGTGTGTTATGATGAGCAGTAAATCACTACAAGGCTCATATGGTCGATAATAGACTGTTGGTGTTAATGTAGGCTGTGCGCAATTTGGCTGTGTTTGTTTGTCTTCTTTCTATGCTTGGTTTCTCTGACTGTGATATTGTTGTTCCTGTGGATAAAGCAAATATTCACTTCTATTTTAGTTTTGGTGTTAGAAGTTAGAAAAACAAACGTTAAAGCATTTTACTACAATGCTGATTTCAGTAGGTCTCATTCCCTTTTATCTCCCCATTAGAGGTTAACCCCTGCAAAAGCCCTGCCGCCCCCTGTTGATGTGTATAATGATCAACTCTGTGCCCTGGAGCTGCTTCAGAGAACCACGGGAGTGAAGAAAAGCCATTTGGCATCACTGCAGTGCGCACCTTTTAGAGAAGGTTTATGAATTGAGGTTTATGAATTGTTGTTTCTAATTTGCGTTGCCTTGTCCAGTGATGTACGTTTCCTGCATCCCTGACTAAATACAAATACCAAAGGACTCATTGAACTTACTATGGATGAGCCGATTAACATGAAACAACTTGACCAACAATTGCTGAAAATCTGCTTTTAAGATACTGTATATGTATCATGTTTAACATTCTTCATACTTCATCATATATTGTACACAAATGTATCCTTCATTTTCTTGCTCTTTATTTCCTTAGTGTTTCATTAAGCAGTAGGAACTGGAAGGGCTTTCTCAGCTATGCTATTTATATACTGTGTATATAAAAAAGAATCATTATTCTGTAGTGTGCTTTTTCTTCTCAAGCTGTTTTCAAATCTGGTGTTCATCATACATGCTAAAGTATTGTTAATGAGACAGCTATAAAAATAGCAGTAACACATGAGTGTCTCCATGTGAAATTAAGTATTAGTGTGCAGGTGTAGCGCAGGCGTAATTCACAGTGAAAGCCAACTGTCTGTTTTAATCCCGTTTTGTGTCATTGTAGAGTTTTGGACCGAACTGATGGGTTTATGGGAGGTAAGCACTCCACGATGTTGTCTTGGGCCAACTCACAGTAAAAAGAAGGGTCATATAAAAACATACTCTGCTGCACAAGCACACACAATAATCCCCATTTGATGTCATCTGTGCAAGTTCAGGGTCCTATCATTTGTTTGAGCATGGTTTAGCCCGGGAGAGTCTTAAAAGGCAGATTTAGAGAAAACCAAGAAGGAAGGCTTTAGCTCCAATGCTCAGCGCAACTCCTTCTTCCACAACAAGGAATTGATGGAGGTCCCAGGTCCAGGAGGGCATGAGGTAGGAAGATCTATCAATAATCATGGGGAACTTTGGCCTCAGAACGTCTGCCACTGCCAGCTAATGTAAGTCTGATTCCCTCTGTCTCCCAGCATGCCCTACAGTTACTTTTTCTCGCTCTTCTTATCCTCACACCTAGTTTCTGTTGTAAAGCCGCTAACGCCTGCCTAACAGAGGCGTCATAGGTGAAGTAAAACAGCATTTAATGCCAAGTTTAGTTTTTTATAAATGGGCCCTCACAGCGGTAGCATCTGACCCACTACTCCCTGGGTTTTGTTTTCCAGCAGTTAATTGTCTTTGACTGCTTCTTTTCATCTTTCCCACTTCCTTCTCTTGCTCATTGATGCTGAATAAAACAGGTCAAAAGTGGTGATAATTATTTTCTTGTTCCTCTACAATGTTCCTTTAATTAGTTGCAATCCTCCTTGTTCCTCTTTAACCCACTTTCCAGACTTCCTTCCTTTTAAACTGAGGTTGATATGAACCTAATATAATATCTTTAGATACTCTCTTCACTTTGAAGTATAACTGTATTTAGTTGTATTTAAATGATATTGTTCTTGCATTTTTTTGATGATCTTTCATGAATCTTTCCTGAAACTAAAAGAAAACGAGATCTTGCTTTTACTGTATGTTTCTATTTCTATTTAATATTGAATACTTGTTTTATGTTAAACTTTCTTTATCTTGCAATGAGATGGTTACAGCACAGCCGAAGTGAATGGTATACATTTGAAAACGTGACAGTGTTGTGTATTGTGCATGCTGTAAGTCTTTGCCCTGTATGACACAGGAAGGTGTTTATTTGCATTTGAATAATATGCTAATGAATAAACACAGAGAAGCAGCTGGACTGCAGTTACTTACTTGCTTTAGTATTGAAAAATAGTTCTAGGAGAAAATTATGTTAATGTCATGCTAGAGTGTGTACTACAGCATTTCAATATTCAAAATATACATTTGTATTTGTATGTTCCCTTTTGGGTACCAGCCGTTGTTTACTCTGATTAACTCCAAAGTGTGGTCTAAATCGCAAAGGTCTCCAGAAAGACAGAGTTTAAAAGGTAAATCTGCGCTTACAAATGGCCGAACATTCCCTTGGTTTAGTTTATCATCTCATAGCTTTCATACATATCGCTCACACAGTTTTACACTGTTGATATGACTCACTTCCTTACAGTAATATCACAGCAGGGGGTATCCTTCATTAGAACGTTTCCACGCACTCTAAGTAGGTTGGCAAAACAGCCTTTTTTAGAAACCCAGTTACATGCAAATCAGATTTATTTTCTCCACTATGGCAAAAATGTAAAACATTTGTTTCCTTTATATGACGTCACCCAGGCCCAGTAGTTATCAGTCCTCACCGTCAGGAAACAGTGCCCTGCTGGGTTTTGTTCCTTTCCGTCCAATCAGGGAGTTATTTACACCTCGGACAACAAGCGTATGTAATTAGGGACCTGGTAGGACATAAACCAGCAGGAATCTGGGTCCAAAGCACCAGGATTGAGAACTAGTGCCACACGGATTGAGAAGCACAGCCTTGGAAATATAAAGGTGTTACATTGTATTATATCACTTAATACACCTGCCTTATAAATTAGATTACTTGTGCTATACATCAGAGTTTTCCATTGGGAGAGGAAGGGGGCAGCTTTGATGGTCCCCCTTTACCCAGTGCCACTCTGCTCTGCCCTACATAGTGGAATAATATTGTCATAAAACTCTTGATAGTATCTTGATCGTAGAGAATATTTTTTAGGGATGTCTCTGCAACTAATAAACCACTATGCCGAGCATGGCATTTGTTTCAGTTTTAACACTGTTCGAAGTTTGTATGCGAGTATAGAAATACTTGTGTCCCCAACTTGTGTGTATTTATAAATATCCATTATTGTAGTGTTCTATTGAACAATGAGGAACACTCACATTGGCACATCAAATTAACCTAAGAAAACTGACAAACTATACGATACAAAATCTGGTGCCGATCACCTCTGAAGTAGTCTCTGCCCCATTTATCTGACTATGCCGTTTGCCATTTTTCATGACAATGGCTCTGCATAGTGTTCTGTCTGGCTGCAGTTTATTGTGCTGATGGATGATCGAGCTCACCCAGAATCCTTGGTGTGCTCGACACTAGACAGTAACACTTGACAACCATACACACAGTCCACATAATGTCTGTGTTTCAGATTGTCATCTACCAATACAGTGCTGCAACAGTATATGTCTACATCTGGATATCAAAGGTCTGCTATTTTTGAAATGATCAGTGGTACTCTCATTTATTGCTGGACACACAGGGTGATACAATATTTAACAATGGTTAAAACTTTGTTCAATTCCCAGTGGCAGCACCTCCAACTTGGTTTTGTATTCTGACAAACATAATTGGCTGCTATTGCAGGTTGAGCTGGCGAGGTCAATGTGGAGAGAGGCGGCTGGCGGCACAATGTGGCACAGAGGCAGCACATGTCTGTCTGCAGCACCCCTCGGCAAACAGCAGGGTGAGCTGTGACAGGGACTGTAGGGGACAGGGTGGAGACCTTCTAAATTGGGACAAATCTGATAAAAAATGTAATAAAAAAACCCCATAGTATTCTCTTTTTTTTAGATACACAATATAACATCCATAATTCCTCTCTTTGCTTTCTTTTAAATTCTCTTTATTTCTCTGAGTGCTCTGTATACGGAAGATCTGAGGCCACTTGTTACGACTTCACATAGAGCCTCCTTTATGACCAGTTAATGAAAAATCACCCGGGGACGCCTTAGCTGTAACAGTTAGCCCCATGCCGCACTGCAGCCTAGGCTGTATCCCTGGTAACACCCCGTCTCCCACTGGTTCGGATATTAAAAGTGTCTAATTGGAAAACAATCATGATAATGTAAAGGGCCAAAGACAAGAAACAAAGGGAAAAAATAATACAGGCAAAATGTGTGTCTTTGTTATCGGTTTCATGTTTGGGAGTTTGTTGTACTTAAAAGCTTCATCTAGCTGTAAAGGTTGACATTTGATGCGGGAAATGATTCACATTGTGTGGCTTTTGAAATCAGAAATATAAAAGACGGATTATGTCAGTTGAAATGACAGAAGCTGTCTCGTGTGGAGTATGAAACACAACGGGGAGACCTGTTATCAGACCGAAATATATGTATTACAGTCTTCCCTTGTCTCTAATAACAGCTGCTTTGCTTTTTATGATCCATATCTTTAAACAAAAGATCGGGAGTGTTTGTTATTTTTTGAGGAAAAGTGCCGTTTATTCAATCACATCTGTCTATCCAAATAGTGGTTAAAAACACATTCAATAAAATAAATGGTATGATTTATTGAAGTAGATCTTTTTATCTTATGGTGCACCCTCATTCAAAGAATACTTACATTTCTGACAGTGTAAATCAAACACCCCTCAGCCGGTTCAAATATTTGAAGCTTTATTTGATATGTACTTTATCTGCAGCTCTGAATCTGATAAGAGTTGATTACCTGTCTGTGGAGAAGCAGACATGGTCTTAAGAAATGTCAGATCTCCAAGGAGAGATGTTTATGTGTGGAGCATATCTGTGAGAGTTTGGTCTTCCGGTGTTATTTCTCCTGATCCTCATCTCTCTCTCTCTTGTTCTGATATCTCCTCCCTCGTCTCTTTCTCCTGTTTTCCTTTCAACCCCCTTTACTTCCTCCTCCTAGTCTACTTTCCACATGCGCTGCTTTCAATCTCTTGCTTTCATTTCCTTCCTCCTACCCAACCCTTTTTGATAATGACCTTTCTGTTGCTAAGGTCGTGGGATACCCCCAGGCAGCGCTGGGAGAGAATAAGTGTGGAATTTAATTTGGGCCTATGTTTTACCCCAAGGCAGTGGAATTCCTCTCCTATAGATTAGGGAAATATCACTCTGTCCCTTGAAGCGATAGAGGGAGGTTTGACACGCCGTGTTGTCGGTCTGTCAGTCGTTTTTTACCAATACATGTCTGCCTCTGTCAATCTGTTCTTTTTCAAATGACGTTGAGATGAATAGAGGTCTTGATGGATGGTTATTGTTATACGCTGTGAGAGTGAGGGACTTCAATTGGCAAGTGCATTGGTTCAATAATGAGGTGTTGCCAATAGCTTTAATGAGAAGTGCACTTTCACTAATAGGTGCACAATAAGTGAATTGTGGGGAATTCATTACCTGTTGATGATCTTGGATACTTTGATACACAAGCAAAAAAATAAAAAAATGTATTTCAGAATGACTGTGTTTCACTGCAGTTAAAGAAGTTGACCATCCACAGAGAGACATGTTTCTCTAACAAAAGTAGCCTTGATACTTTATAATCTAAAAATATATATATATATATCAATATCCAAGTACTTTAAAACAGAGAGAGGTTTCCACTGCCACTTTGTTCAAACATTACTTTGATGGCAGCGCTGCTGATTCTTCTTTTTTACTTCTACCTGCTGTGTTACCATGGCAACGGAAAACCCTCAGGATAATAATGCAGGTGCAATTTTTATTCTGGTAGCATAGTTTTCTGAAGTACACTTGAACATATTCTATATTTTAATCTACATGAGCAGTCTAAGTATAACATCAGCATGAAGTTTGTTGTTTCATGCTGGAAAATAAATATGGTATCGCAGAAATAATTAATATTTATGTTGTTATTAATGTAAAAGTGTACTTTACCCATTGATAACATTTATATAGGATTTCCTTCATAGCTTCTTAGTGTGATTTGCTCGACTAAAATTACCTTCAACCTTTTTTTTCAAAGCTCTGATAGTAACCCTCAGAAAAAAACTCTTTTAAAAAAGACATTTTAAACTGATTTCACCAAGCAATAATGTCTCTGCCAGTCAAACACATTTGAGTTTATCTGCACTACTATCTGTTACGAGCCACCCTTCATAACGCTACTGCCTCAGTGTGTAACTTGCTTGATGGAATCAGTCAGATAATATTAATACATGGCTTGTACATGTATCACTGGCAGCCATTGTTCCAGGATTCATTATACAGCAACAGTGGGACAATAATAATGAAAACAAATAAAGAAAGGAACACTTCACACATCCTTCACAAGGAAACTCGTGCTGCTGCTTTCGGAGGTAACACACTGACTCACAATGCCATGGAAACTAATATAAGTTTATTTTCACAGTTACTCATTGTGCCCTTTTTTTTTTTCTCCTTTTGCACAATTGTTACCAGGATTGACAGGTAGATTGGACATAATTACAGTCATTCAGTGGTGCAAGTAGTTCATTACGATGCATAAATATGTCAGGTGTGGCTGTACCAAGGTAACTTCAGAATGAGCTATGTGGAATACAATATGCATTACATTACATTTAGCTGGCACTTTTATCCAACTTACAATAATATACCATCATATTAACTATATTGTATTTGTTCCAATGACAAAGATAATCATCATTCACAAGGATTGACACACTCAAAGAATACCTCATTGTCAATAACAAGTTGGAAACACGTCATTGATCTCTAAAATAGATTGAGAAAGAGAAGAGAAATTAAACTGAATGTAAGAAACAGTTGGAGGGAGTAAAGGAAAGACTAAGAGGAGGAGAGAGAGCCTCTGTGTGTAACGTGTAATCATCTATCCTATTAGCTTTGGTTGAGATAATTAGAGTGTTTGCTAAACACACATTTATCAAACTGCAGCACAGCTTTGCCCTCCCGCTCTGCAGAATGAGCCAAACCCCAACAAAAAAAAACGGGATGTGAAACTATACTTAAAATGAAAGGCGGAGCGGGATGTGATTGAAATAGGGATGAAGTAATTAGCAAAAAAGAGGGACTGATAGAAAACAAAGCTTGAAACCGGTAAACAAAAAATAATGGAAAGGCAGAAGAGATGAGAAAAAGAGAGGCATTGCTGTCTGTCGCTTTGGTGAGATAAAGATATGGTTGATAAATGTCAGTGAGACAAAGAGTGTAGCATGGACAATAAGGCCATGGACAAGATATTTTTGAAGGATCTGGTAGAGTAAAATATGCAGCGACCCAGCGTTTGTCACTTATTGACTTTTTGTCTCTGTGTTTCATTGCATTATTTTGATATATCCATGGACAGCTAATGGCATGTCATGGTGCAGCCTCTGTTTATGGCAGACAGGGGAGTCAGGTGATGAAAGAAAGGAACAAAAACAGGAAAATGAAGTTATAGATTTGATATGGATTTTACTGTCAGCTGTCAGGGTAATGATGATGATGTGAGTGCCTGTGAGGATTGAAGCGCACCCAGATACATAGTGCACATGCTGAAAAATGGGCGGACTCAAAAAAGGCCCATAAACACATAGATAAAAAAAAAAATGTATGCAACTATACCCTGATTGTGCATACAATATACATACAGTATATGTACATGCCTTTATGAATGCATGCAAATATGGTAGTACCACATACGCAGGAGACTTCCCCTTTCATTTGCTCTCACCTATAAACACAAATAAAAAGTGAATGATTTTAAAGGCTCTGGAGAGTTGCGTACACATGTTTTTTCATTAATTGCAATGTAGGTAAACAGTAGAAATCTATTATAACAGGACTTTGCGCTTGCACGTATTTGATTGGTCAATATTGGTTGCCATCAATTCGATCAAATTATCCTGATTTGATTGCAAGTTTCACAGTTTAATCTACGCAGTAGCCGAAAAAACAACACCACAGGAACCTAGGATTATTCATTTCTGATACAGAATATTGGGGTCTTGGATTTGCTATTAAGATTAAACCATTCATAATTATGTTAGTAACGAATTATACATTTCTTAGGCGTTTCTCGTTTCTCTCCTTTGTGTGCATGAGGAAATAACCATTTAATTGGCACTATCTATATTTGCACCTAGGTCAGAAAGAGTAAATAAGTATAAAAGGCTACTGTTTCATTATCATAGAATATATTTAATCAGAGCACTCACATACGATTGTATCACTATCAGAGCACTAAAGAACAGCTGTTTGCAGACAGCAGCGCTCTTTGTCTCTCCTTCTCCTTATCTTTTCGTTGACTGTTCCTTCACGTTCCTATAGGTAACTTTGTGCCTATGTGTTGCCACAGTGGGAAAAATAGAACTAAGGCTGAACGTTTTGTCTCTAATCATCAAAAAGATAAGGAGAACTGTGTGATGTCTGTCTATTGATCTCCTCCAATGCGTTTCAGTTATATGAACAGTACATCACCTACACATGTGGCCAATAAAACACACTGTTTTAGTCGATAACAATGCTTGAGTTATTTAGGTTCATGAGAGGAGAGGCTTGATTATATAATTATAGTGCCTATACTTCTGGTATCTGTCTTAACGTGGCTTAAAAGAGTGTGATGTGTTATTCATGTGGATTTAACCACTGATCCGCTGTTGTATCTATTCCCTCCAAACAGCCAATGTGCAAACTGAATGCCAGCTGTAAGCTGTATAACTCCAGTTAGTTGTGTTACTTCCCTCCAGTCTCTCTTTTTGTGTCAGTTGTCTCTGTTTGTTTATGAAGTAGATACATTAAGACCCGGGCTAATTTATGCCTAATTACATTTTTCTATTGACTCTGGCTGCAATCTCTACTGCTACCACACTGCAGCCTCTAAAAGTGTTGCTTCATGTTCTAAACACAGTACGTTTTGAGCAACTTACAGAGCAGCAAGGTCAGTGAGGGCTCCACCTTTCGCCATTTAGCCAAAGTTACAATCAGTTGTGATACACCATACGACACTGACACCATCAGCATCACTACAAGCTGGTCTCCTGCACAGATCATGATGAACAGGGTTTATGTAAAACAGCCAACAGGTGAAGGCTGACTTTTGTACCTGCATTTAATGCTTTGTTCTGCATTCTGCACCATGTGTCTATATTTATTGTTTCAAATGAATTTCCCTTTACAGTAAATATAAGTGTCTGAAGTGGACTATGACAGATTATCAGTCTGACTTATTATCCGCTGCAATATTCAACATTTTTTACGATTATCGAAATAGTTTTTAATAAAGATTCACGCACTTTCGGGTCAGTGAAACTTCCCAAGTAATAGCCGCTACTTAAAAGCTAATGTGCCACATAAGAGAATCCAGTCTGAAGTGTAATTCATGCCCTCTACTGATTTACCGATCTAAGAAACGTAACTACAGAACAGCTCTACAACTCAGTGTGGGAGTATTATCCTCAACCTACACCAGGACAGCCTGTTTTCTATAAAGACCATTCCAGCATGAGAAGAGCAAGGGTTCTTTTTTCATTTAAAAGATAATGTTGAATTTCTGTTTTGCAGCAAATCACTCATATATACTTAAAGGCATTTATCTTAGTTTTGTGTTGGAAATGTGTTATTTGGGATTTTGACACTAAGATTTTAGTTGTAATAATAATTACTGCAAATCTGAGTCTTTGATTACAAATAATTGGTGTTAGTATCAGCCCTGAAGAATGACATTAGTCCACACCTAGTCTGAAGTAAAAGCTGCAGTTATTTGACCTGACCTACGACAGTATATGTCTCCCTATTACTCACAAGCAAATCATTTGTAGACTCTGTGAGGCCAATGTCTGCTTTTTAAGCGCCTATGTCTGGGCTTTTGTTCGCTTTTCTGCTTTATTTTTTTCAGTGAAATAGATGTGAGATTGCTATCCATTAAAAGATGCAAGTCTCTGGCTGGTTGAAAAAGAAAGTCTCTAATTCAAACAGTTTGCTGCATCTATGTTAAGTCTGATCCCCGATGATATGACAGCCCAATCAACTGACAGATAAAAAGGGCAGGACTACAAGTTTGAAGTTGTGTCAGAGACTAGAGGCTGCATGGTTCAGGAACCCTTACACAGTACAATAAATGCACATGGCTAACAGACAAATCATTTTTCTACTCTTAACTCATCTTTATTTGGTGCTGAGAGAGCCATGGGGTCATTAAAACCAAAGACTATCCCCCTAGGAGCTTGAATATTCTCAACAAATTAAACAGCAATTTGGGGACCGTCCTTGCAAGAACAACAACAGCTCAGTTTCTTTTGGTAAATGCCTCGAAACAATATTTGTTTATGAATGAATGAGCTCAGTTAATTTCATGGCAGCCTTCTCATTTTTCATATTTCTTGTGTACAAATTGATGTTTGCCTTTCAGTGGTACCAGAGAAAAGGTCTGTAGACTTTTCACACGTTGTTAACCCAGGGTTAACCTAAGCCCAGGGCTATTGCGGTTCACACTGCACTTCTACACTGAATTGTGCCAGTGCAAAATCTTTCTCCAGCCCCGGCCAGCAGCTCACTTAGCCTGGTAGTGTCAAAACCCCTAGGGAGTTACCAAAAACAACAATTTAGACATAATTCTATGGACAAAAACTGCCTTACTGCCTACAGTTTAAACAGAAATTGTGATGGGAAGCTTGAAAATAATACTATAGGCTTGTAGTAAGAAATATGCATAACTATTATGTCAGGACATTGCCATTTTGATAACGACAAAAGTCAACACTTAATAAACAACGACGATAAATGCTTGCTGTAGAGCTGCTGACGTAGATATCCAAGATTTCTGAGCTTCCGTATGTTTTTTTTGTGAAATGTCACTGAAAAAGTGAAAAAACTGTCTTATATATGGTTTGAATAATAATCTTTTACAATATGTTTTTCATTTGTGATTTGCTAAACAGACTGACGTTAAGTTCTGACCTCACCTGCTCTCTAATTGAGTTAATTTCCTGCCTCGAAAGGGATGGAAACATATTAAGTGATACGTATCTAATGCAAATGTAATATTTTAATTACACTGGTGCATTATTTCAAATCAGTCTTGATTTATAACAACACCACCCGGTAGAGGTTGGGGCGGTTAAATGAAAGATAAGTGAAAGTAGATAACCACATAGACAGTAAAAGGACAGCTTGAGCGACTGGAATAAATGTGAAAAATGAGCATGCATGCATGAGCAACAGAGGGAAAGACGTAGAAAGGAGAGCTCCTAACAAGTGAGTCTTAAAATGTGTGATAGGGCACAGATGGAGAACTTGTCTGTGTAGCACTTTCGGATTTTATGATGTGTGTATGCTCTCTAAGTTATTGCTTGGAGGAAAAGATCACATACGCTTGGTGAAATTCTTTTTCTCTCTTTTCTTCTCTTGCTCTCTTGCTGTGAAGTCCTGGTTATTGTTAGCTCCCTGCTGTCTTGCTGTTGTAAAACAAGTGAACTGAAAAACATCCCTTCCTCAAAAACAGTCTGACTGAAAATAAAATACATTTGACAAGTGAAGGTTGATAAATCGCTACATGACTCCTCACACATTCGCACGACTCAAGAGCAAGCTTTTGTGGAGTCCATACGCAATATCAAACAACGCAGGATGGAAAATATTTCGAAAAATAGGTATTTGCAAATGTTTAATGTGAAAGGAAATGCAATCAAAACATTTAGTAGACCTCTAGGATATACACACAAAGCTGTACTATGATCAGAAGCACTGAAGGTAAACATAATCTCTACTTGTTTACAAGACAATTTACAAGGCCCATTTAAGGTTAGGCAATACACATTCTTGGTTGAGAAAATATTGTGGTGATGTTTAAAATATCTACTAAGTAAAGGTTAGTAAAAGATGAGTTGATTGTTTGTAGAAGAAGTGACGCTACAAGAGGTTTCCTGTCAGAAAAACCAAAGCATACATTGTTTAACCAAGTTAAAGGCAGTTTTTTCTAGGTTCGTACCATTGCAAAAATCAAGCTGTTTCTCTCTTCCAATGATCTTGAGAAAGTCATCCATGCCTTTATATCATCCCGTCTAGACTACTGCAACTCCTTATATGCTAGGATCTGTCAGTCATCCCTGTCCTGCCTGCAACTGGTCCAGAACGCCGCAGCCAGGCTCCTCACAGGTACCCGGAAGAGGGACCATATTACCCCCATTCTGGCCTCTCTCCAACTGATTTTGAAATTGCCCTGTTTGTGTATAAAGCCCTAAATGGGCAGGGCCCCTCCTCTGTTGCAGACCACATATCCCGTATTCTAGCTCCAGGCCCCTCAGGTCGGCTAACCTGGGGCTCCTGGTCTCCCCCATCAGAACACCCCCCTCCATTTACTGCTTTAAATCCAGGCTAAAAACATCATTTTTTTCTCTAGAGTTAGACTCCTTATCTTGCTGATAGTGCCTATGCCTATGTATTTGGTTATTTATGAATATGATCTGTGTGTATTAATGTTTACGTTGGTGTTTATTTATTTTTTAAATTTATTTTATAAAAGAGTGTGTTGGATACCTGCTCTGTTCTGGACAGCACTTTGGTCAACGTGGGTTGTTTTTTAATGTGCTTTATAAATAAATGTGATTAATTGATTGATTAATTTTCCATTTTTCACTGACATTTCTCCAAAAAGACATATAGGGAAGCTCAGAATATCTTGGATATCTGTCATGATTAATACAATATGTCAACTTCCATGCTTTCCATTGCATTTGTTGGTACAATTGATTGATTTATTAACTCAATGTGGTACAAAAAAGCTATCTTGATTTCTGAATCCAGAATTGTTCAAACGAATAACCACCAACTGCTTTTCCTGTGTCTGGTGAGGAAAGTTTTTTATAAGCATCAGAAAGAAAACAAAATCAGCATTTGGGTCAGTGCAAGCTGTGTTCATTGTTTTAAGTAGGATAAATTGATTTGTTACGTTTTTTTTCTCTCCTTCTGTCTTGGAAAAAGCTGGCACATAAACAAAAGGAGATTATGTCTTCTTATATTTGTTGCCTGTCTCCGTCTTGAATTCAGTTTCATGTTCAAGTTACACAAACAGGCTCAATTAGAGATAAATACAGTAGTCTAGCAGGAAGGGCCCTCAGATTTCGAGATACCCCTACCCGAGGTAGAACAAATGACAACAATGATTTTTCTTATCTTTAGGGTCTCCCATTAATGAAATTGATTGTTGTCAAATTTTATTTTGGGGGAAAAAATGTTTTTTGGGTTGTTCTTTAGAACTACCCCAACCCCTGAAAAAGAGCCAAATTAGACCAGGCCGAATGTGGGAAAGGTGACTAAAAAGCACATAACTTGAGAATCATCACTGTTTTCCTCCTCAGATTTGCTGAGGTATGAACCAGGTGGCTGTCCTACATAACTAAATAGTCAGACAATTATTTAACTAAAAAAATACTGAATTATAGTCCTGTAAACTTAGCTTTAGTTTAGACGGAAATTGTACTTTTGGTGATAGGAACATAGGACTCAATCACTTTTCTCTCATTTATCAGAAAAACAGAAATCCCTAAAAAATATACCATTACTGAATTGTCTAGGGTGCTATTGAACACTAACCAGTAGTTGTATGGAAATATCTGGTACAGTTCTATTGCAAATGAGATTTCTTTAGACATAGGCCTACCTCTTCTCTGATACAGTCACATTCCGAATGGGGGATAAGTGGCAT
>NW_011352500.1:1114003-1130300 GCF_000735185.1 Notothenia coriiceps
CTGGAAATCTTCGCTTTGCTTCCCCACAATGCAGTTTGGCGAAAAGTGAGGCAACGTGACGTCACCCCGTTCAAAGTGAATGGGCAGAAGCGTTGGAAGATTTTTTTAACGCTGCTGTGTGGACGGGCCGTAACTGTAAATATCACCAGCCACTAATCCTGTTGGTGATTAAGGTGAAACACAACTTGGGGCACGTCACGTATTTGTTCACACCGAGATAAGAGGACAAAGCAAACATAACCATTTTACAAGAGTATTTGTGTTGTGAGATGTTTTCCTGACTAGGAGGTATTTCACTTTGCACACCCACCCTTAGCAAATAAGCTCTAAAGTGAACATGTGCTTTGGGAGCCTTAACCTCAATAGGTGCACACAAACACAATCACATATTCACACCTGGGAAACAGTGTACACAATCATACATGATTACACTCATGCAAATACACCGATAGACTTCTAGCCTGTGTCCGGATGCTGGTTATTGTGTTTGTCATTAGCAACAGATGTGTTTAACTTAGGCTGGGTGTTTTATTTGCTTTGCCTTCAATATGTCTTTATTCCAGAGTCTGGATTCCTGGTTAGCTTCTGGTAGCCTGGATGTTCTGTGAAACCAGCTCGTTTAATACCATTTGGTTGGTTGTATCAGGCGTTATACCCTTGTATTAGGGCCCTGACATATCAAACTAATAGCAGTAGTTTCAATGGCTGACCAATCAAACATCTAGCTTCATCTCAATGTTTTATCTTAACTGTCTACTGTATATTTTCTACTTTTTAATGCCGTTTTAATTCTACTTTGAGACGTTTAAATTCTAGTATTGTTTATTTCTACTCTGTAATTTCTACTTATGTGCAATGCCTTGTTTTGTTATATTTTATGCTGATGCAACGTAAAAATGTCCCAATTTGGGATCAATAAAGTACCTCTTATCTTATCTTAAATGAACACATTGCATGTCAATGAGAAGTACATACTTACCATAGTTTTTCTGGTAAAATAAATAAAACCTAAAAGGGCCACCAAAGATTTGCTTTGCCCTTACAACAGTCGAAGATAAAAAAAAACATAGCTCCAAGAATAGAGTGGAAACATTTACTATGCTCAGGAACTTAATTAGGAACTGAAAGTCCCCGTTTGTGTTTCAACTGTATCTGAGGAACCGTGAAAATGAGGTATATAATGCTGATTTCTCCTTTGGACTCTGGAAAACGCCTGGAGAAACAGGTCTGGACTCTATCCGGAGTTTCCCTTTCACGCTTAGTACAAGGGAGGAAACTGTTTGCCCGGTCTGAATGAATCAAACATGTTCATTCTCTCATGTATCTCCTCAGGGTAATGTCCTGATCATTTCAGAGTTGCAGTGTATGTGTGAAAGGAACTTAAGACTAATAACACATTAAAAGCAATGGCATTGTTTGTCATGCACTATCACTTGTACAGGATATACAATTGGCATCCAGTGATTGCTTAAGATGTGACAGCTGCAGCCAAGTTTGAACAGCCTTAACAACCAGGCTTGTGTTTGAACAGTCAGACATTTTCTGCACAATAAACTCTGACCCGATAAGAAGTACTAACCCCAGGAAGTGTCACAGAGAAACGTAAGTTAACCCCTGATTCCCCTAACGTTAAGGATATCCTAAGAAGGGATCGGTTTCTGGAAAATCCCTCCTATGAATAGATAAGTGGTGAAATCATTGATTAGCTTCAGAACAGGATTTACACCGATAGCAGCGATTTGAGATGGTCGAAAAGTCCACCAATAAGGGCTGACCCAGGAAAGGGGACCAATAACTGGAGCAGAGAAACTTTAAGTCTGACCCTCTGAGGTTCAGGATATCCTAAAAGGGTTCAGTTTCTGGAAAATCCCTCCTATAAACAGATGAGTGGTGAAATCATTGATTAGCTAGTCAGAGTAGCATTTATGCCGATAGCAGCGATTTGAGATGGTCGAATAAAAAACAACAAGTCCACCAATAAGGGCTGACCAAATTGAAGTCTGACAATCATTCCTCTGGGGTTCAGGACATCCTAAAAGCGATCGGTTTCTGGAAAATCCCTTCAGTAAATATGTTGTATGAAATAATTGATTTGCTAATCAGAACAGCATTAACACCTATCAGTGATTTAAGATGATATATCTAACAAAAGGCAACCAATAAGGGCCAATCCAAGGAAAGGGGGACCAGGAGGTGTAGCAGAGAAATGTAAGTTAGACTAGACAAAAGTTAAACAAGTACAAACCACAGACTGTCTGTGTCATGGAGAATACAGTCGCTGGTTTATTTATGTCTGTAGGCCGTTGTTGTGAGTGTGGACGGTCGGAGCATACTGCGTTAGCTTAGCCGATCTCCATTCAGAAAACACGCATTTTAAAAAGGTTTTTCGCCTGCCGTCTGTCTGCAGACTTGTCAAAGCATTAATTCATGGTTTTTACTAACCGGTATCAGTATGTTGTTACTTCGGCATCATTTTAAACTTGTATTAACATTAAATCACGGTCAAATATGTTCATCTTGTTGTAGTTGTAGCCCCCTTGCCAGCGATTCTCTCACTAGTTTAGCATCTCAGCCCGGTTGTTGGCCCGGAAAGAACCTGGATTTTGGAGGGCCAGAAAAACTGTGAAAAAGTACCCGTTAGCCGGAACTACCCCTAGTGGAAACGCAACAAAAAACGGGCCGGGTTTGGCACGCTTAAACTGTGCTACGCGCTGCAGTGGAAATGTGCCATAAGTGGCTCTTTTGTTTGGCTCGAGCTTTTTTCCCTGGTGTTATTGTTATTGCATTTATTTTATTAAAATGTTTTTTTTATTGTGTTACAATTAAAGCTGCGTTTTAATTCAATTTTCCGTGTGTAATTACATTTCATAAATAAATTAAATTAATCCTATAGCCTTAGTATGTTACTTTCCAAATTTTTTTGATTTGAATCATGACGTCCCACACATTTGCAAGTACTAAAAAATAAAAGGTCCCCCTTTAAACGGTCAGTTTAGAAAAAGTGTCCCTCTCTGTTTTCCTCAGGCAAAGACCTGATTGGTGTCCAGAACCTGCTAAAGAAGCACCAGGCCCTGCAGGCAGAGATCACCGGCCATGAACCTCGCATTAAGGCTGTCTCCCAGAAAGGAGAGGCCATGGTGGAGGAAGGTAACAATTTAAAGCCAAGCTTGGTTTGATGTCTTCTACCAGTTAAATGTGACTTAAGCTAGTAAAGTATTGTGCTACCATTCAAAATGCTAATCACTCATGTGTGGGGCGGATCCAGGACACTTTGCCGGGGAGGAGGTGAAGGTGAAACTGGGTGAGCTGCATGGACGCTGGGACACGCTGAAGGCCAAGGCTTCCCAGAGGAGACAGGACCTGGAGGACTCTCTGCAGGCCCAGCAGTACTTTGCTGATGCCAACGAGGCTGAGTCCTGGATGAGGGAGAAGGAGCCCATCGTGGGGAGCCCAGACTACGGCAAAGACGAGGACTCTGCTGAGGTACCTGAAACCAGGGCTTTAAACAAAATATCACTGTATCAATATCACATTTTCAACTATCATTTAAGTATAACGTTTATCATATGTTGACCCTTTCGTCTCCCTACCTTTATATCCATTGAGACAAATGCAGCTGTGCTAAATAGTTTGTGTTCCACAGGCGCTGCTGAAGAAGCACGAGGCCCTGATGTCGGACCTGAGTGCTTACGGCAGCAGCATTCATGCTCTGAAGGAGCAGGCCCAGTCCTGCAGGGTGAGACCCCTTCTTCACACCTCATGCTCACTTTCATACCAGAGTTTTTGAACGTGCAATGAAGATGGATGGATACTTTATTCATCCCAAATTATGGATTTTTTATGTCACAGGAGTCGTGTTTTCAAACATTAAAAATTAGTAAAAAATATTCAAAAGATAGAATAAGATACAAATAAGATGCAACAGAAATAAAAAGAAACATTTTGAAAAATGGTATTACATACACATTACAATTGTACAAAGTAGCTACCGGTATTTGTAAATAGTTCTGGGTTGTTGAAAAGGAGAAACTTAAGAAGCGATGGAACAGTGAGTCCTCTGATCGCTAGACCGTTTGGAAATTCTCAGATGATAAGACTTCCTCAGTTTTAAACAGAGATCATCAGTGACTCTAAATGTTTGTTTCACTGAACAGCAACAAGTGGCCCCAACTGATGATGAGACCGGGAAGGAGCTGGTGCTGGCCCTGTACGACTACCAGGAGAAGAGCCCCCGTGAAGTCACCATGAAGAAGGGGGACATCCTCACCCTGCTCAACAGCACCAACAAGGTACACCTCAAACTGTCTGACCAGGCGCCGCTCCTCAGGCTACAATAACAGGACCAACTTCAAACAATGCCATTTTAGTCATTCAGTGTTTAGAAAACATTCATATTAAAGATTAACATTTTAAGTCACTTATTTAATCATTAGTGATTAATAAATCATCCATTTTCAAACATTCAGCAAAAAGCCATTCAACCCTTAAATAGGCAATCATATCTAAAACTCTTAATAAAGTCTTTTAGACCCAGATTACACCCATGTAACAACAATAATACACGCTTATTACACACATTGTACAAATGGACACAGCATGTCAAATGACTATATCCCATCAAATACAGAAACCATTTAAAGGTTAAGAGATTAAACTAAAATATGAATTATTTTCAACTAACATGTTTTACTGAATGTGGATTAAATTAGACTGAACATGCAGACTTCCTCACACGAGTGCTGGTGGTCCTGTTGTGTATTTGGTTACCTGTCCAGTACAAACCCTGAACTTCACGACCCCACCCCCATGTACACCTATATTACAATCATCAGCTGATCATTTCATCCAGAGAGACCTTCATAAGTGCATTCAACCATGTGAAGTGAATAGAACATAAATGCAAAACCCATGCAAGTAAATCCACTCAGTCAATATGCTGGACTGCCTCATCAATTAGAATGCAGCAAACATTTGCAAAGTGTTTATTCTGATCAGAAAACATCTCGAAACATCATTTGCTGTTGCAGGATTGGTGGAAGGTGGAGGTGAACGATCGCCAGGGCTTTGTTCCTGCTGCCTATGTGAAGAAGCTGGACCCCACCCAGTCCTCTTCAAGGGAAAACCTGCTGGATGAACACGGCAGCATCGCACTGCGCCAAGACCAGGCAGACAATCAGTAAGAGAGCACATCCTCTTCACAGCAGAGTGTAGTGCACTAACTAAATGCTACGTGTCTTCTGGATTTGTTAACTATTCCTCTTAAGTGTTCAGGCTTTTCTCTGCCCTTTAACCTTTCTTATGTTCTGCTCAGTTTTCTAACACTAACGACCTTGCCCCTGGCCTCTCTCTCTTGTCTCCTCTGCTGTCTTCTCGCTTTGTTTAACACCTTAATAATGTGGTGTGCACTGGCCTTGCCTCTGAGCAGGCTTGTCACCAAGGAGGCCTGCAGCGTGTCTGTGCGCATGAAGCAGGTGGAAGAGCTGTGAGTAGGAACCCGCGTCCCTCTGCGTGTTCTTGTGATCGTGATACCGCTAAATACCATCGCAGTTTTACATCCCCCCCCAACCCAGAAACCCTCCTGTTGTCACACTGTGTGTACTCCACGCTCCTCTTCTATTCAGTACAGGGATAGAAGAACCTTTCATGCAAAACTTTACTATCCTCCTCATCCCAGGCTTGTCTATGGATGTTAATGTTTCATTTTCCTTCATGTCATACAGTAAGCTGTTCTGTTGTGCTCTTATCTGGCTTTCATTCATTATTGTATACTTCATAATGCTAGTCAGAAAGTCTGCTGATCCTAGTGGCTCCAAGATCCTTCATTCCAGTCTAGCTGCTCCAAGTTTTTATCGACACTTGCTTAAAATCATTTGCGGTCACAAAAGTGATTACAAGGAGTAGAAAATCATTTATTGATTGATAAATAAAGATGAAGAGTACATAATAAAAGTGACAGAGCCAGTCCATAATAGAATAAAAACAAAACCTCTCGGGTTATTATGATCTTTATCAAATCAAATCAAGTTTTATTTATATAGCACATTTATAAACGAGCCAAAGTGCTGTACATATAATAAAAATAGCCTACAGTAGAGACACTTTAAACTCGAACTACATGCTTCATCTATTGGGAAAGACATGTCTAACTGGTGAATATAAAATACATGTCAACGTAGTGCCTGTCTTTTCTTTAGGATGTTTTCCTAACTTGTGAAATCTCTGAAGGTTTCTTTTGACCTGACATGGCAAATTTGGCAGTTTTGATACATCGTAACAAAGCATTCAGTTAATTACCTGCTGAGCGGATATGGACTCAGTTTAGTAGCCTCACTAATAAATTGTGAAAACCACAGCTTGTTTTTCATGTTTTTCGTATCTACTACCTGTAATCTTATTTGTATTTCTTGATTTAGTGACAGGAATTTAGAGCTGCAAGCAAAATGTGTTTTCATTATCAATTAAGCATTTTTGAACATGTCAGAGAAGCGCCCAACCAGAACCCAACCTCTTCAACATGCTTGTGTCAGCAACAGTCCAAAGATGTCCTATTAGAAGCAACAAGAAAAGCTGGAAGCAGCATCTTTACCAATGAACTACCAAAGATAAATGAACTGACTGGTGGTTTCAGTACTACAGGAGTGAGTTATGGAAAACCACTAGAGAAATAGTGATCATTGCCCAAGTCATAGACAATACAGCATTCCAAATAAATAGGACAATTGTTTAAAAGCCACAGTACAAAAGGGATGATATGTTTTTCAAGACACATAAATGATTTTGATCTGTGGTTGCAACTTTTGAAGGTATGGTACTCTGTTGGAGCTGGGAGAGAAACGCAAGGACATGCTGGAGAAGAGCTGCAAGAAGTTCATGTTGTTCCGCGAGGCCAACGAGCTGCAGCAGTGGATCAACGAGAAGGAGGGCGCCCTCACTAACGAGGAGATGGGCTCTGACCTGGAGCAGGTGGAGGTCCTGCAGAAGAAGTTTGACGACTTCCAGAAGGTAATGTCTGCTAACTTTTGCAAACTTTGTCTTCTACAGAAAAGTCATGACGTCACATCCAGGTTAGCTTCTTTTACGCTAGCTTCTGTAACTCAATGCAAGCTCTCATTAATCATTTATTTAATAGGTTCATTTGTAATTATTATGCTTCTGGAGGTTCTGGTTTCACTGGAGCAAAGACTCAGGACAAAAGTAGATCACTGGAGAGCTCGAACTGATGTCAGACACTGAAGATATATTAGAAGTTACAGCCAGAGAATTGACAAAGACATTTACTGCAGCAACAAAGTGACACAGCTACTATTCTAACCCGGTCCCAAGTAGTTAGATAGCTCTCTCACCCGGTCCCAAGTAGTTAGATAGCTCTCTCTCACCCGGTCCCAAGTAGTTAGATAGCTCTCTCACCCGGTCCCAAGTAGTTAGATAGTTCTAAGAGAATAACCAACATTTGATAATATCCTAGCTGGGAGTGATTGGCTCCAGGGAGCTTTCACCTGATAAGATGGACTCCGGACGTCCTTAGTGCTCTCTGACACTGTGCGTCAGCTTTGTCCCATTATTATCTGAAGAAGAGATTATTTATGAATATTTGTGGCACGCCGAATGAAGCCAAATCAACTATAAGGGTCATTCCGATAAACAGCTGTGGGGAAAGAATGTTAAAGCTCCAAGGCCGTTTGCCTGCAGGAGACAGGGTAGTGGGGGGAGCATGGCCATTTTATGAGGGTGGGACAAGTCCCCCCCACCTTTTAAAATGATTAGTTTAGACCAGTGGTTCCCAACCTGGGGGGCGTAATAGTCATTGTCCATGCCGGTTTCAGTTGGATTATTTTTCACAGTTGCTCCGATCAGATCGGTCTCCTCCATATTTTAGATTATTTACGAATTTTTAATCCACATAAACACATCGGCAAAATCCGGCTTACTTTGAACATGTGTTTTAAACAGTTTAATCCCTTTGTGAATTGTTTCCACTTCCATTGTTTTCCGTCCTTTTAATTTCTTCATACAGCGGGAATCCATATTAATGAATCCTGAGTCCAATAACCATCAAAGTCACTCCAATAGTGCTCCTTAATTACGCTTTCATCCTCCTTTAACAACATATAGTGGGGCAAAAAAGTATTTAGTCAGCCACCAATTGTGCAAGTTCTCCCACTTAAAAAGATGAGAGGCCTGTAATTTTCATCCGAGGTATACCTCAACTATGAGAGACAAAATGAGAAAAAAAAATCCAGAAAATCACATTGTCTGATTTTTAAAGAATTTATTTGCAAATGATGGTGGAAAATAAGTATTTGGTCAATAACAAAAGTTCATCTCAATACTTCGTTATATACCCTTTGTTGGCAATGACAGAGGTCAAACGTTTTCTATAAGTCTCACACGGCAGCGGCCGCTCTAAAGTATTCACTCTCCGACTGTCACACAAGCAGCTGATACATATCCCCAGTTCCCCTTAAGTGAATGTGTGTCAGTATGAATTGACGCTGTTTGGCATCACAACGCTGTTATGAAAGTGTCTCTGGTATAAAATGGGTGATGTTAGCATAACGACCGAAGCTAAACTGACTACTTGCTATTGCTATCCTATTGTGGTATAAACCGTTTTTCTACAGGCACATTTTACCGGCGTATTTTTCATTATGATTCTAGTTGTGATGGTCGGACACGACAACCTGTGCAGCCCATGTATTGATTCCATCCGATAGCTGCTATAATACAAAACAAAACGTCTGCCTCTCTCCACAATGATCAATAACAGTGAACGGATGGTCAAAGTAAGGTGCAAATAAACAGAATCACACGAAGCCTGGTTAGTGTTGCCTGACTTTATAAAGTGTGTTTATAATCACTACTGCTTGTCGGCAGGCATGACGAGACTCTTCAGTCGACCCATGTTCAGGGGAGGTGGGTGTAGTTTCCTGCACGCCTCGACGTAAGAGAGAAGTAAGCGACGCCGCCTCTTAGCTCCGAAGCTCTTGCCTCTAGACCGAAAAAAATTTGGAGCTGGAAGTGAACCGGATTCCGGAGCTAAGAGGCGTCGCCGCCGCGGTGTGAACAGGAAAAACCGGTACTTTTCAGGCTCCAGCTCCGAGCCGGAGCTGAAAACGCGTTGGTGTGAAAGGGGCATGAGAGGCTGATAACTACAGCTCAGTGAGGTGAAGGACTCTCTGAGGGTTTAGATAGTTCACTTTAGTCTAAGTAGTGGCTCTCAAACGGTTTGGTAATCATTTATGTAAATAAGTATTTCCAAGACACACCTTTTATATGATCATTATAGTTATTAAAAACAAGAGAAGAACAGGTATGAAATAATTCCATCTCATACTATAGGACAGTAACACAAAAATAGAGTTTAAAAGGGGAGTGATTTGTAAAATATGCATAAAGAAAAAGTCAATCTGTTTAAAGTACTGTTTCACATGGGTGTGTTGAGAGATGTATCCATAGATTTAGTCCCTCATGTCCCTCAGATTGATGCAAAAAAATCTTCCCGGGGGGCATGCCCCCGGACCCCTCTAGAGGAGGTGTGGTCCACCACCTGCCCACACCCCCTTTCAAATTGTCCACCCCACATAGAGAATGCTTCCTACGCTCATGGGGGGAGGCAAAAGCTTATATGACTAAAACTAAAACTACAGGGCCATTTAGAACATTCTCTATCACTCCCTACAGACTCTCAGTAGAAACATATGAACTCATCTTTATTCATTAAGCCCCCTCCAATTAAATGAACATCTGGATTCTAATGTCATTCAAATTACGAAAATACGAGTCTTCATCTTACGTTAGATTTTCTGATTGTTTCTGTCTCACAAGAAATGTATGATGATGCTCTTTTGTTGGTTCCAGGACCTGAAGGCCAACGAGTCTCGGCTGAGGGACATCAACAAAGTGGCGTCTGAGCTGGAGTCTGAGGGCCTCATGGCGGAGGAGGCCCCTATGGTCCAGGCTCAGGTAAGTTCTGCTTCCACTGATAACTTCATGAGCTATCTTCTATGTTTTACCTGTAATTAAAGTGAGATCATGTTTTTCCATATATAGCAGCAGCAAGAGATGCTCGGTTCTGCTCCCGGCAAGGTTGGTATCATTTCTCTTCTGCGGGCAATGGGTTTGCTTGTAAACACACGTTTTAAATATCACATACAAAAGTAAGGCATGACTATGGAAATAAAACAAGCTTTTTCTTGAACAGGATGAAGCTGATTCCAAGACTGCATCTCCATGGAAGGTAAGCTTGGTGTTAAATGAGTCTCCAGACATTCACTTGTTTTATGTCTTTTTAGGTGAAAAGCATCAACTGCAAAGATTTGACACCCTGTCAATCTTGATCTGATACTGTAACTGCGCATGAGTGTTCAGCATTGGGTTGATGGTTGGTCCTGGAGTGTCTGGGATCACTGAGATCATGCCCAGAGACATTTGTCCTCATGGAATATGATGAAACATCAATGAGACAACCCAAAAGGAACTACTAAGTTTTTCTCCTTTAATTACATGTAATCTAAATGATGTTTCAAGATGTCTCAGTCATATTTGTGTATTCAGTGTGATTATTCATAATTCAGTGTGTGGGTATGTCCTGATTGGTCTTGGTTGCTCTTTGGAGAGGAAAGACCTCAATGTTTCCATCAGTCTCTTGACCTCTTCCTTTCCCCCTTCTTTCTGCCATGTTTATCTACCTTCGAATATAGAATATACGCGTGGCTGTTCAAACAACGGCTAACTTTAATACTATCAAGGTAAGATGAACTAGTCCACCCAGACCTCATCGTGAATCCTCCCTCCCTTAGCTCTCCTGTCCTGCATCGTGATCAGTGAACTAACCCATCATCATGTGTCCTTTAAGTGTCACATGATGTGTCTCTTCCTGTTCTCTGGAACTGACTCCATTTGTGTTTGTGTGCATCCTGTTTCCCATGCCATGTGTTCACCCTGTTATCAACCATGTTGCCTGTCGTGACAGAATGTTGGCATGCTAAGTTTGATGTCTTTAGCATCGTTTTGTAGATACTGTCTTTTTGTACTTTTCTTTGTCGTCATGTATGCATGTTAAATACACTGCAGTCATGTAGGCTTCAAACCAATCATCCATGTGCCCGTTAGTCCATCCCTGTCTGCCCAGCAGGCACTAGGCACATCAACACACTTCTAAACCACATTGCACACATACTGAAGCATAGGCAAGGCAAGGCAGCTTTGTTCATAGAGAACCTTTCAACACAAGGCCATTCAAAGGGCTTTATTCAAAAGATTAAGAGCATTAAGAAATAGTGCAGCGGAAACACATTGTAAAATGGCATTTGAAGACATTCATTAAAAATATACTAATATAGGATAACACGGGTATGAAAAACATGAATAAAGGTTACAGAGCAGTGGAAGATATGAATAGTTCAATTAAAAGCAGCTGAAAAACTAAAAGTCTTCAGCCTGTATTTAAAAGTAGTACGAGTTGCAGCGGACCTGCAGGTTCCTGGGAGTGTGTTCCAGATATACGGAAGTTTCACCTCCATTAAATCATGATCTCCAAGTTTCTCTGATGATGCTCTTTATTGCCAATGTCTTATCAATCAATGTTTCCCTCTTTAAATGAGGGTATGTTCTCGTACTGCAAATCAACCAATTTGAAGACAAATATCAGAAGAAAGCATCTGCAGGAGGGCTGAGCATGCGCTGAAGAGAATTGAGTGCTGCTTCATTGAGATTACTTTATTTGTAGGAGCTGAACAATCGCTGGCGGTCCCTGCAGCAGCTGGCTGAAGAAAGGAGCAACATGCTGGGCAGTGCCCACGAGGTGCAGCGCTTCCACAGGTACAAACGCAACACTGACATCAGCCGAAGCCCTCTGGAAGCTGCACTTTCTTTTTACCTCACTTTGTCTTTGATAGTTCCATCAAGCTATACAACCCCTCTTTCGACGGTCTGTGTTCATTTTCACTGCAAAGAAAACAAAATGTTCACAATTCAGTTTTCCCCTTGGCTCATTATACACATGAACTGACAGAAAACGTTTTCAAAACATTCCTACCAATTACAGTAGGTCGGTTTTCCTTGCAATGTTAAAAACAAAGCTTTTTCAACTGTTGACGTAAAACCAACGGGGCAAAATATATCAAATATGAATTGAATACCGCTACTACTGACTATTTGGGCTGTTGTCGCTCTGTTTGTAGGGATTTGGATTATAAGAGCACATTTCACTGTGTGTGCGGTGCACTGTATGTGTGTGACAATAAAGAGGATTTGATTTCGTTTTTTCATGATAATATCATTATTTAAATGAATTAGTAGAATTTTTTTTTTACTATTGGCAGACACATTGGGTATTTGCGATCTCTCTCAACATCCCATAGCCTGCCCCAGATGTTTGAGCACACACAGTTTCCCTTTGAACAGTGTGTCTGTTTGTGGCTCCTCAGGGATGCTGATGAAACTAAAGAGTGGATCGAGGAGAAGAACCAGGCCCTCAACACAGACAACTACGGCCATGACCTGGCCAGTGTGCAAGCTCTGCAGCGCAAACACGAAGGCTTTGAGAGGGACCTGGCAGCTCTGGGAGATAAGGTCTGATTGTCATTTAAATGTAGCTTATCTACAAACAGTAATGTTTCCCTGGAGGCTTTACTCATGTCCCTCCTCCCCTGCTCAGGTGAACTCTCTCGGGGAGACAGCTGAGCGTCTGATCCAGTCCCACCCTGAGGCCGTGGACGACATCCAGGAGAAATGCACAGAGCTGAACACCGCATGGAGCAGCCTGGTGGGGAGAGCTGACCAGCGCAAAGACAAGCTGGGCAACTCCCACGACCTGCAGCGCTTCCTGTCCGACTTCAGGTGAGGAGAGAGCAGCTGGTTCTGTCAATCGCTTCTCCAACCCAGTTGAGATTTAACCAAGCCCACTTTCACATCAACCTAGCACTCTGGACGTATAAAAAGGAAGTGCCATCCCCAAATGAACAAGAGGAATATTTGTTATCCTCTGACGTGTTTGAAAGTAACACAGGACAAATACACAAACCAAAATATTAGCTTTTAGTTTCTAGTTTATTATTCCTAAATCCTTGGTGAAAATGAACATTTACTCAGCTATGCATAACTGTGATCTTCTTTCATATTAGAAAGGTGCCGTTTTCATCAATCTACTTTGAAAACGACACTAATCTGAGGTGGTAGAAAGCCAAATCGACTTTCTACACGCTAATACACTTGGGATGTGCATCTCCATCACTGAGGCCGATGCGATACGATTCACCCCTGTTGCGATACAGTTCGATAAGATTCGATTCAACACAATGCTAAATAATGATACAATTCAATATGGTACAACAGAGGATTTTGTTTTATTCCTTATATGCAGCATATCATAAATTAACAAAAAAGTGCTTCACATACTGTATAACACCTCACAGTTAAACAATGTAAGGATGCATTGCCCAGGATTAATAATGTGCAAATAACAACTACCCATACATGCATACAGCTGCTGCCTGATGTGCTTAACACTCAGAGGCTAACTCACCAGTGAGCAGAAAGCAGTGGTTTCTATATAAACAATAAAGAATACAAATAACCTTTCACAAACAGGTCTTTCATAACTGCTTACAGTAAGGAAGACATTTAAACTATTGGCAGTCACAGGCTGCTGTAAACTAAACACCACTCTCTGACAGAACAACTCACTGAGTGATTGAACTCATGTCTAACTTTCAGGTTTCTCTTTTCAGCCGCAGACCCAGTGGCGGCTGGTGGAAAATATTTTTGGTGGGGCTATGGAAATGTTGACCAAACCATACTAGGGCGGTCCGGGGGATCGTCCCCCGGAATAAATTTTTGAGAAATGACCCCTTAAATTATGACTTCTGGTGATGTTAGAAAATATGAGATAATCCATAATCTTCAGTGTGGTTAGCTATGAATCTTCCAAAACTGTGCTACAGTAGGCCCACACAAACTGCAGAACACTGGTGCTTTGGGAACACTCAAATGATTTAATTCCCATTTAAAATCAGGAGACTAAATACGGTGAGTTATATACGGAAATTTTAGTTAGATTTAGTACGTCGGTCTTTGGTCTTTATATACCAGGGAAGGGAAATAAAGTGTGTAAGTGAAACAGTTTTACATCGCGGATGTAATGGGTATTAGTTGAGTCAGGTGACTGTCAACAAGTCTTCTATTGTCCACACAAAACACGAATGATTACATCGGAACTTCGGTGGTGGAGTTTGTCTCTTCTCCTCGTACGATGACGCTCTAGAACTTTTCGAGTGAAAAAAGATTGAGGTGTGAGTGTAAAAAATTAATTGAGCTATTACATGAAATCACCGTAGGTGTCTCCGTCTCGTTGTTGGGTTGCATTCCGAACAAATACGACGACAGGAATATCTGGTGTCGAGGGGTTTTGACACAGTTCTTACATCCAGTCGTCTACTGTTCTGTCCGCCCGCACGACCACCCTTTCGGGAACCACACAGTCGACGACGAGAGCCGACCTTTGTCGTTTCGGTTGTGCAGCGTAACCAAAGTTGTGTAGACCCGTAACACGCAACACAATGTGAATGTCTTCGACAGTTCCGGTTGCACTTACAACGGAAGTGACTACTTTCGTACCTGTGCAGTCCTCCCCTTCCATTGGTGTGGCACGGAACTTGCACCTGTGTTTGGTTATACAGTACGTACTACCCCTGCCCGCTTTCCCTAGCTTTGTTTTGTCGGTCCGCTGCAGACTCCTGGAAAATTGAATCGTTGGTTATAGTCGATGAGGACAAATAACTAGGTACCTGTCCAAACAAAGGGTAGACGGCCCATGTAAAAATCGGTGTAAAAGATATTTTTGGATTTCACTCTCAGTCATGTCTCAGTACCTTTCCCGCGACCGTCTCCAGTCCTGCGTTTCCGGACAAAAGGTTGTTAGATTACCTCCGTCGTAATAAGTGGGGGACTCGATTTGTGGATCACCCGTGTGAAGACGTTTTTCTAGCTATTTTGGTCTGTTCGTTAGGACATAAGGAAAGTTGGACTAGGGAGAGGAGGTTTGTCGTCAAAAACTTTTCTGACTTACTTGTTATAAACAAATTGTCGCCCCTTAAGGACTTGTTTGAATTTGTAACGTCTAAGAAAGACTGACTTGTAACCCTCAACCGCATGTCCTTAGCCTAGTTTATCCTAATGAGGGTTAATTTCCTTCTTACTCACCCAAGTGAGTACACCGGTGTAATTGACACTACACCTTCTAGAAAGCTTGTTTGAGAATAGTCTTTTGTACTTTAGTAGGTAACACAGTGTATGATAGACGTAAAAGTATGTAACTTTTATATTTCTAATTCTACACAACGAACTAAAACCCAATTAAAACTATTTCGGTTTTACTTTGGGCGTGTAATACAGGTAGTCGAGCTTTCATTCTTGGTTAGTACTTCAAAACCCTCGAGTTGTCCTGTACATACCTGTCTCCTTATGGTACTTACTGAGTAACCCTGTAAATGAAACAGGACCTTAAGAAGGAGGAAATGTTCAAATGAATTTATTTTCTATAGAAGTGCGGAGTCATATGATATATTAGATTAAACGTGTCCAACGATAAACGTCAAAAATCCGGTATAGGTTACACACTTTTAACTAAGATGATCGGGTTTAAACTCGGAACTTTTATCATGATTGTGTGCGAGTGAGAGATGTCAATAGTAGGACTCGGGGTGAACTGACTCTAACCTCTCTATCTAATGGTGAAGTCAGAAGAAATGGTGAAAGATTGTTCCCGAGAATAATACATTTCGATTTCTACCTATTATTACGTAATCCAACCAAATTCCTAAAAGGCTCAGTACGAACACTCTATCGAGAATTAATTGGTACTTCCTCTAACAGCACTGGGACTGGAAGACGTTGTTTTTTTCGGACTTCCTGTAAATTGGTGTTCAAATAAGTACTCTGTGTCGAGATAAGTATCAAATGACGTCTTAACTAGTAATGTTTTTTGATAATATAATTACTGGATAATGTAAGCATGGTCTTTATGACTTAGTAGAGCTCGAGGGAAATAATTAATTGCAATATTGACTGAGTTTACGTCACTACTTATAACATGTTGTGTAATGATTTTTTTAATGTAAAGTGTAGTTTTAGGAAATACAATAAGTTCATTTCTTAGTACCTATTAATAAGGTGGTGAAGAGTTGTCGTCGGTTTCCTCTTATACTTACCCAGTATAGACTATGATAAATTCGTATAATTAATTATTAATCCAAAATGATTTTTATTTCTTTTCGAAAAGTTGTCCAATATTTGAATT
>NW_011352500.1:1130562-1138810 GCF_000735185.1 Notothenia coriiceps
TGTGTGTGTGTGTGTGTGTGTGTGTGTGTGGGTGTGTGTGTGTGTGTGTGTGTGTGTGTGTGTGTGTGTGTGTGTGTGTGTGTGTGTGTGTGTGTGTGTGTGTGTGTGTGTGGGTGGGTGGGGGGGGGTGTGTGTGTGTGAGATACTTGCCAACCCTCGCATTTCTCCCGATTTCTGACAAAATCAGATTTACTCAGGACTGTTTCCACTCGGACTTTAATACAGCTACACCATTGTTTGGTTTCCATGGTAGCGCGTCTCTTTAGCGGCGCGCGCAACTCAAAGTCTGAGAGGGTGAGGAAGATGAAAACTGAACAAGAATCGACAACTCGACCCTCTGATCACTCATTTCCTGTAAAATACAGGTCCAGCCCACACATATGCTCCATGGTGCCACAGGCATTGCCCTTACAACTACAATAAGCATGTAAATGTTAATCTATAGACGCAGGCGATCCACTAGCACCGGAGTCTACAACTGCAGACAACTACTGTAGCGTCACCTTGGATACGAGTCCAAACAGACACACAGGCCAGGGCGCTGACAGGGCGCCCTTTGAGCATCAGATCTGACGACGCTGATTGGCTGAAATTATGTTTCGGCGGCATAGTTTACAGATAGCAACAGTCAGCTTGTTGGCTGCTGCTGCTCTGGCTGAGGGCTCCTTTCTACCGCCCGGACGAGAGAGGGTAATGATACACGCTGCGGCCAGGCAGGAAACATGTGACTTATCAGTAACTTTAGACATCGTAAAACAATTTTAAACGAGATTTTATTGTAGATTATACATTTTACTGATACCAACTATATAATATTTACCTTGTTCATTAAAAAAAATATATATATTTTTTTTTTATAAAGTTTTATTTTTTATTTTGAATGACAATCAAACATTTGGGAAGGGGGGGGCGGTGCCCCTATGGGCCTGCCGCCACTGCGCAGACCCCATCTCGCCTCTTGATGTGCGTCGCTAAGTTCCTCGTACTACTTGTGTACTTTAAAGCGGCACGGCATCGTTTACAATTTGCGAGCGATTTTTCAAGTTGACCGTCTTTCTTGAAAAATCCGAAGTGTTGCCAAACGTGTGATTTGTAGGTATTTTTCAATGCGCTGTGTTTCTCGATCTCCTCGACTTCCATATGTGTTGATAACTGAGACTCTCGGCCTCCGTAGTGCGAAAAGCAAAGATCAAAGATCGTCTCTGCTGAGTGCTGACAGGATGAGGGGATATTATATAAATGAATCGGTTTTTTACTGATGCAAAGACGCTACAATCAATGCATCGCATCTTAACTTCCATATAATACACGCTTTCATCACCTCCCGCCTCAACTATTGAAATGGAGTCCTGTCCAGGGTTCCCAGCAAAGCTCCAATACGTCCAGAACTCTGCCGCCAGGCTTCTCACCCGCACCAAGCCCTGGCAACACATCACCCCCACCCTCATCCACCTTCACCGGCTGCCGGTCAAGTCCCGGATTCAGTACAAAACACTCCTACTCACTTACAAGTCTCTCCATGCCCTCGCCCCCCAGTACTTATCGGACCTCCTCCATCCCTACACCCCTTCTAGGAGTCTGCGGTCCTCAGACACTGCTCTCCATTTTCGCTCTCGCCTCCGAACTGTTGGAGACAGGGCGTTCAGTGTTGTGGCCCCCACCCTCTGGAATGCACTTCCTGTAGAGATCCACAATGCTTCCCTGGACATCTTCAAGTCATCATTCAAAACTCACCTGTTCACCATGGCCTTTGACCCCTAACCCATCACAGTCCCCCTGCTTCCACTCCTGATTATTATTTTTTTGCTTTATTATTTGCCCCTTTTGTTTGTTTGTTTGTTTGTTTGTTCAACGTGTAAAGCGGCCTTGGGTCCCTTGAAAGGCGCTGTACAAATGTTATCTATTATTATTGTTATTATTCTATGAAGCGACTGTAGCTGTCAAATTCATATTTTGTGATGAAAACGCCAAGGCTGACGCTGTGTCGATGCTTTACTACTGGGTTGTGAAAAAGACAGGCGCGTTTGGGGCCGAATAAATGGATTGTAAATATTGCAGTATCTTGCAGATAGATCTACTTTGAAGAGATGTAGAGATTGTGTGGAGTGTTTCTAGCTCTAATTGTTGATGTGCACAGAGATCTGATGTCCTGGATTAATGGCATTCGGGGGCTGGTGTCCTCGGAGGAGCTGGCCAAAGATGTAACCGGAGCTGAAGCCCTTCTGGAGAGACACCAGGTATTGAATGCCTTCCCTCTGTTAATGCTCTACATTGCAGATGAGGCCGTTGTTAAGCCATCTAACACCGCCCATCAATCTTTCTTTTCTGTTTCCATTTTCCAGGAACACCGCACAGAGATCGATGCTCGTGCAGGAACCTTCCAAGCCTTTGAACAGTTTGGTCAGCAGTTGCTGGTGCGCGGCCACTATGCCAGTCCTGAGATCCAGCAGAAACTAGAAGCTCTGGACCATGAGCGTGCTGACCTGGAGAAGGCCTGGGTGCAGCGCCGCATGATGTTGGACCAGTGCCTAGAACTGCAGGTACTGTGTGCTGGGGCAGGAGGAGCAGTCGGAAAGTGGTGTGTGTGTTTGTCCCTCTGACTGACTGTTGTTCCTCTGCAGCTCTTCAACAGGGACTGTGAGCAGGCTGAGAACTGGATGGCTGCTCGGGAAGCTTTCCTTGCTAGTGATGACAAGGGTGACTCCCTGGACAGTGTGGAAGCCCTCATCAAGAAACATGAAGATTTTGACAAGGCCATCAACGTGCAGGTCAATATAAGTTTTACCGCTCAGTGAAAGTTGTTGGAATCAATCGGTAGTTGTATTCTATAAACACTCTAAATGTTCCCCTGCTGTACAGGAGGAGAAGATCGCTGCTCTGCAGTCCTTTGCTGACCAGCTGGTCGGAGCCGACCATTACGCCAAACCTGAGATCTTTAACCGCCGAAATGAGGTCCTGGACAGGTAGGGAGGGAACGCTCTGTTTGTCTTCACCCTCCTCTAATCCAAACAGGACTGAGTATCATCTTCACTTCAATTTGACATGAATGTGTCAAAAGCTCATTTCCTAAATCTTACATGCTTACTATATCCAACACTGACATGTTTCCCAGAGATCAGGAATGCAGGTTCATCAGATCCAGATCAAAATAAGTCTGCTTTTTAAATAAGCTGGCATTTCATTTGTAGACATATTTTATACAAAAATAAAATAGGACCTAATGTGAAGTCTATGGTTCTGACACAAACACACATTTTTTCCTGCTAGATTTGACAGAAATATGACCAAAACCCATAAACTAGAACTACTACAGCAGCAGGGAGTGTACAAAGAGGTCTGCAAGTTAATGACATTTCATGACTATGTTGTTATGTCTAAAAGGAAAGAGAAAACATGTTTTTCCTTTCCTATTCAAGTATAGACCATATCTTCCTTCTGATAAATATGGACATCTGTTTAACTTGCTTGTGTTTTTTATATTTGAAGGTGGCGCCGGCTGAAGGCTCAGATGATCGAAAAGCGTTCCAAGCTGGGTGAGTCGCAGACCCTGCAGCAGTTCAGCCGGGACGTGGATGAGATTGAGGCTTGGATCAGCGAGAAGCTGCAAACTGCAACAGACGAATCCTACAAAGACCCCACCAACATCCAGGTATACACTCCCTTCTACCAGCACAGGCCCTGTTCCCAGGAGATCTCAGCACACAGCTGATCTGAAACCAGTGCACATCCCTTAAGAGTAACTCTACAGATGAATTTCATTCATTAAGTTAATAGAAAAGATAGCACATACAATTAAATCTATTTTTATAGATAGGATTTATTTCCACAGATAGTAACTGATTGGTCATTGAGACCAGTGTCTTTCCCTAAATTAAAATTGCTAATCAATTTTGTCCTGTTTTATTGACGATATTCTTTAACCGTGTCAAATCCCTCCCTGTGTCCTGTCTGAAGTGAGACTGAATTTCTCTCCCACTGTCTTGTTTTTTTATAGCTGTCCAAGCTGCTGGTAAGTTTGAGTAGTGTGTCAGCTGACTAACAACCATGCAGGTTGTCATGTGTCCACGTCTTTGCTGTGTTTGTGTGTGTGTAGACACAAAGTAGAACAAGCACTCCGTCCATCTTCAGTTTGTCCCTCATCAGCACCGTTCAGTGCCAGCTTCTTTTCGAGCTGGTTTTTCATTTTGTTAATTCAAAAAAAGGCTTCATTCTGTGTTCATTTTGTATTTGATCCTAGGTTTGATTTGTCATCAAAAGCTATTAGTTGCTGGTTGTGGCTTCCATTTGAATGTTCTCTTCTTGAGAGGGGGTCATCTTTAAACTTGCTTCAGATGTTTGTTCCACAGTCATAATGATCAAATTAGACCTTCAAATAATCCTTCTGGAACAACAGCCCAGCAGAATGTGAGAATGAAACTCGGGTCAAGCTGACCAAATCACATTTGAAAAAAGCTGTTGGATGTGTTAGTGACTTTTAAAGACAGTAGCTAGTCTATTGAAGTGGAGAAGATAACGGAAATGTGGAAAGATACAAGAATGAAGCAACTTGAAGTGACCCTCCCTCTCGTAGTTTATTTGTTGCAGATGTTGTCCTCTGCCATTCTGTGTTCTTCCCCTGTTTGTCCTGTGTGTCCGTCGATGTCCGACACATTGTCTGTGATAGATAGTGTCCTGTGTTGAATTCATTTTGATATACTCTACCCTGTAGTCTTTCAATCTCTAGTCTTCCATTTTTTGTTACAAACATAATTGTATAAATGATATGAAACTGACATTAACATCAATGTAACTTGTAGGTAAAGTCAGCCTCAGATAAAGGTTTATTCATTGAACTTAGTGAAAGTGACTGTAGCTCATCACTGAAAGGAACATCTCAGAATATAGGAATGAAAGCAATGCTAGGTGTTACGTGTATATTTCATTTTGAGGAGCTTTCTAAACATTGACACCATGAAATGGGAGCTTGTCCACTTTGTGATTCTCATGCTGTGTCCGTGTCCCCCCGCCTGTGTGCTGTCAGAGTAAGCATCAGAAACATCAGGCGTTCGAGGCCGAGCTGCACGCCAACGCAGACCGGATCCGCGGCGTCATCGACACGGGAAACACCCTGATCCAGAGAGGAGCCTGCGCCGGCAGCGAGGACGCAGTCAAGGTACAGTCCTATGACCCTGTTAAAGCATTCACTTTCATACTTATGATCCACTCACAAATGGGACTTAGCAGCAGAACAAGATTTAGACATATTTAGAAGAAAAAGGCCTCCTCATGTAAGAGCTTGAGAAAGAGTTCTAGCTGAAGTGGAAAGCTGTTTCTTTTGATTTATTAGTGCCATGATATATCATCTATTCTGGCATGATTAAGAGTTTCTTAACAAACTGTATCAAGTGAATGTTTCAAACTGAGACTTTCTCTGAGCAGAAGACGCTCTCCACATGTCTTTTATGAGAATATAATATGAAATATTTTGATGGAATGGACGTCCACTATAACTTGCTCCTTCCCCAGGCGCGCCTCAGTGCTCTGGATGAGCAGTGGCAGTTCCTCGTCAACAAGTCAGCGGAAAAGAGCCAGAAACTGAAGGAGGCCAACAAGCAGCAGAACTTCAACACTGGCATCAAGGACTTTGACTTCTGGCTCTCTGAGGTGACCTGCAGTCAGTACAGGTGCAGTGACTGATGTACAATAACCAGAAGGGGATCTAACCGTCTGCTCTGTTGTTCTCAGGTGGAAGCTCTCCTCGCCTCTGAAGACTATGGCAAAGATCTGGCCTCAGTCAACAACCTGCTGAAGAAACACCAGCTGCTGGAGGCTGACATCTCTGCGCATGAGGTAAAGCATGGCTCTGTGTTAGAGGAACACACAATACATACAATTTCATGGCGGGCCACATTATGGTTGCCCTCAAAGTGGCAGTTGTAACTTTAAGACTAAATAAATACAGTATAAATATATGTAGGGCTGCCCCCTAATAGTCGAATAATCACTAGTCGACTAATAAAGTCTTAATCGAGCAATTTTTCATTAGTCGATTAGTTTAAAAAAATAAAAAAGAAGCTCCATCCGTGCTATGACATAATAATAATACATTTTATTTATATAGCGCTTTTCACAACTCAAAGACGCTTTACAGTATGAGGGAGGGCAGGCAAACAAGTAAATACAGTCAAATAAAAATAAACAAAAAAAAAAGGCAGTCAAGAGGAAGTTGATTGAGAGGTGGGGGGGCTTATGGGTAGACAGAGTTGAATAGATGTAACATGCACCTGGAAACCCCCTCAGACTTCATTAAGAGAGGAGCCTGGTCATTAAGTTAGTGACCAGTTAGTTCCCAGTCAGGGTGTCCGCGGGGTCTTAAAAAGTATTAAAAGTTGATAAATCAATTTAGCGAAAATTAAGGCTTTTAAAAAGTATTAAAAAGTATTAAACGGCATTTTCCAAGGTATTAAGAAGTCCCACAGCAACGACAACATGAAACACCCTTTAATTTACTGAAACGACATGTCGGGAAACCCCACAAGGCGGCCCCATGCATAGCGCGCCGTAAAATGCTGCTTATTATTTTAAGTTTCGTTGCCTTGCTCCACTCTGTGTGGGGGGGGGGGGGAACTAAACGACTACGGTAACGGGTCCCAAGGTGGGTAGACCGGCATACGCAACGCTCTGGGGGTCCAACGGCTCCGTGTGTAAGCCCTATATGATCATTTTCTGATAGCGATGAAATAGCCCCGCCTCCCTCTCCCCGCGTCTCCTGCTGCTGCTGGGCTGTACGGTGACTGCCTCTCTTTTCCTCCCCCTCTTCTGACAGCCCAGCAGCAGCAGGAGACGCGGGGAGAGGGAGGCGGGGCTATTTCATCGCTATCAGAAAATGATCATATAGGGCTTACACACGGAGCCGTTGGACNTAGAGACCTCCATTGTAACTCAGGGTGATAATGCATTGTCAGGATTTATAATGGTGAGGAGTGTAAGACTGGTAAATGCTCTAAAACAAAGGTGCCAAATCTGGCCAGTCAAATCATGTCATGTGTCCTGCGAGGCTGCGAGGAGCCCCTGAAACAACGACAGGCTGACAGTAAGGGTCTGGGACAGGTGGTTTCAGAATCTCAAACTCTTCAGACTATTCAAATAGTATCCCTGAATTCAGAGGAGAAATACTTGCATGCCTGATTTGTGTGATGTTAAAAACGAAATTGTATTATTCACTTCAAAATGTTGATTCTTGAGATATGATGAGTGTTACTTCATTTCATAAATTCATGGGATTGATGTTGTACTAACATGGAGAAACATACCGTTTGTTTTGTCTAAGTGCATGCATAATATATTGATGCACAAAAATGCGTTTTTTTTTACCAAACTCATTTCTTAAACATATTGTATAACATTGTTGAATATTTGTTTGCAATTATTTCTCTCGACTTCTACTTTCAGAGGTAATGATTCATTCAGTTATTACTAAAACAAATATAATCCAACGCTGAGACAATTATTGACGGCAGTATACGCCGTGAAGTTGTTTGCGGCCTGCCAGTAAACCCAAAGCAGAAGAAGAAGAAGTGACATCAGCGGCTTCATTTGCCTAATCCACCCTCAGGGACTTATTCCGGTGTGAACGCGATCTGCTCTTTAGTTCTGAGTACTGGCAGGGTATATGCAGGAATCCTGAGGTCAAATTTAATACCTTTTAAGACCTTTTTTAAGACCCTTTCCATACATTTTAAGACCTCATCGCAACTTTGAGTTCTAACCGGTTACATTGGCGACACACTTTACCTCACATTTACTATATTGATTGTAAGATAGCACAACTAAACAGAGTGCAGACAGACTACTGAAGCCTCCTCTCCACATGAACTTCAGCCTCTCTGTGAAGGTCAGGTTTAATGCAGTATGCTGCTTTTTTGCTTCTGTACTCTGTGCTCTTTCATTCCAGTAAAACTCCTCAGAAAACATTAGAAACCAGTATTTGACCAATAAACAAAACAATTGACAAAACTTTGAACTATGAAATATGTTAAACTTTGGTGAGCTTCAGCGGGGTAATGCCATATAGGAGCTCCCTCACAAATACCCAGGGGTTAAATTGGGCTGGGGCTGTCCGGGGCTAAGCCCTGGCACATAGGACGATGCTCTGACGTCATCACCCTCACACATTTGTCATATGTTTACAAAAAAGGATATATATGTTAAGACTTTTCTCGTTCTTAATATAGACTATATTTAGGGTCGATATGTGTTGACTTTACTT
>NW_011352500.1:1138838-1152874 GCF_000735185.1 Notothenia coriiceps
CCACCCTTGCAGGATCGTCTGAAGGATCTGAACGGCCAGGCGGACAGCCTGATGGGCAGCCAGGCCTTCGACACCTCCCAGGTGAAGGACAAGCGCGATGCCGTCAACGGCCGCTTCGCCAAGATCAAGAGCATGGCTACAGGGCGCCGGGCCAAACTCAACGAGTCCCACCGCCTGCACCAGTTCTTCAGGGACCTGGATGATGAAGAGTCTTGGATCAAGTAAGAGAGTTGGATCCTGTAGATATCTGAGAGGGAATCAGGGCAGATGTAGACCATCTTATTCACAGCACACTGAGGCTAACCTATGAATCTGAAATCTGTCCCTGACCTGAGAAATAAGCTCCACCTTCAGTCTGCCGACTGTGTCCATATTAACTGATGCTCTTTAATACATCCATCTTCTGATCAGAACATGTGTGGTTGTTGTTGCGTTTGTTCAACGTTATCGAGACAGCGGCATTTTTCCTTGTGGCTTTACAATATTGGTTATAGTATAAACATGCAGAGGTAGACTCTTGCGATGTATTCATAAGGGTGGTGAATTGTTAACATTGTTAACGTTACCCCTGACATATTAATATTTATATATTTTTTATATTTATTTGTGTTTTCCATTCATACCAATTATTATAAAAAGAAAACATGTACACTGTAGACAGTGTCTGTGTCATGGTGGAAAGGAGCAGGGAGAAAAGATGTTTATAAGTGATGTAAAGGGCTGTCAAGTACTATTATCAAGTAACATAACATTCTGAGTAGAAATAACTCCAGACGAGGACAGGAGAGGAAAGACAGAGGGTCGATGAGACTTCCTAAAATGTGTCCAAATAACGGAAGCCTGTAGTGAGCCAAACTGCCCTCAACTTAAATGAACACATGTTTGCCTCTGCCACCCCAAACAGAGAGAAGAAGTTGCTTGTGAGTTCGGAGGACTACGGACGTGATTTGACAGGAGTACAGAATCTGAGGAAGAAACACAAGAGGCTGGAGGCGGAGCTGGGAGCCCACGAGCCGGCCATCCAGGTGAGAGGCTCATCTTTTATTCTAATCCGATCAGGAGATTCTTGATGCAGTGATTTATCCAAAGGTTCTACAACATCATTTACTAATTCTATATTTAGCCAGTTAATATATTTTGAAAAAATATTGCAACAGTTTGGGAATTATTGACCTGTTTTGAAGTTAGATACAAGCATCTCAGCTCAGTGACTAACATGTTTGTTTGAGAGCTTTTTGCTGGAAGGATTTCTTGGTTGGCAATGACGTTGTTACTTCATTGTCCAGTCATCACAGTGACGTTGCCAGGCAACCATCAGAGATGGTGGCAGATGAACTGCTGACTGCTCTCTCATTCTGACTTTCTGAAATGCTATGGACAGTATTGTAGCTTTAGATTTAGACTATTGATGTGTGTGTGTGTGTGTGTGTGTGTGTGTGTGTGTGTGTGTGTGTGTGTGTAGGAGCGAGAGCTGGAGCTGCAGAAGGAGCAGAGGAGGCAGGAGGAGAACGACAAGCTGCGTCAGGAGTTCGCTCAGCACGCCAATGCTTTCCACCAGTGGCTGCAGGAGACCAGGTACAGAGCTGCTCCTGCTGAGATACACATCTGAATGAGACATTATAAAACCTATTGCCTCTTGTTAACGTCTCCCTGTCGTCTCCCCTCCTCCCTCCCTGACGCTTGGACTGCTGTGCCTCAGGACTTATCTTCTGGATGGGTAATTATCCCTTTTTCTCTTTATCATGTGTTAAGAGTGTAAGCTGTGTGTGATCTGATGAGGACAGGACATCTTTTGTGGCGTGTAGGGTCAATCTAAATACACATGTTCCTCTTCTTCCTTTCCCTTGAATACTCCCTGTGATTTCATCTCTGCCCCCCCCCTCCCCCCTCCCCCTCTCTGAATAGCATAGCATAGCCTATCGGCGGGTTATCTGTGTCTTTCAGTACCAAGTTGCTGATGGTCTTTCTGAAAGGTCAACCTCTAGCTCCGTTTCCTGTTTCTGAGCCACGCCTCAGGGCTGTGACATCATTACTCTGAAGGCTCACTACTTCCTGCTGTACTGATACTCACTGAGCCCCCACACACACACCAGGCTGTCCCCCTGTTCACTTTGAGTACTTCACTGATGGAAACACTGGCTTCCACTCTACATCCACGCACTTTGAACTTGGAATAGTATTTGGTCCCATGGGGTCATTGTGTCTGTGCAGTGACATCATGCTCATGCAGCTGCATGGTTTGGCTCACAGTAGATTGTTGGCATGAATGCAGCTCTGTGGTAGAATACACAGCAGTACATTTACATGATGGAATTGCAACAAATGCCAAATTAGACACTCTAGAATAGTTTATTTTATTTTCAGAAGTGAATTGCTATCATGGTAGCATAAAGGTTTTAGTGAAGAGTTGAAGTCGTTGTAGTTTATAACAGTGTTTCAGGCTGCTTCCTCTCTGACGTCACGTTGTGTTGCCGGCAGGTCGTGTATGGTGGAAGAGTCTGGAACCCTGGAGTCCCAGCTGGAGGCCACCAAGGTGAGCATCGCTCACTGCTGCATGCTGTCATTCCCAGGGGACATGCAGTTCAAAGACCTGAGGCTCGTCTCAATACCCCTCCTCGACTCCTCTCGTCCCCTCCCCCGGGACTTGACCCGTAAATCGATCAAGACACGCCATTTTGAAGGACGTCCCAATAGCTAAATATTTCAAATTCACAGTCCTGAATGTGGGGAGTAAAGGCTTTCACATTGTTATAATTATAATTGTATAGAAATGTACATTTTACACCAAAACGGAACACAAAAGCAGGACCAACCATCATACATAGAATTCCTTGACTAACAAGAGAAAGATTCATTCATTTAAATAAATATTTAACAACAAATGGGCCGGTCCTAAGGGGTTCTTCAGTTAAGTCCGATGAGAGGGGATACAGCTGTACACATGTCAGCATTAACAGACGTCGTTTAAAAGTGACGTTTGATTGAACGAGGACATCCCAATTAATACCTGAGGACTCCGCTGTCCTCGCGTCTCCTCCTCGCGTCTCTCGCTCACATCTTACAGAGATGGAGCTAGGACGCAAGGAAGGGAAGCGAGCGAGTGAGGGAAAGGAGGAGGTGAAATATTCAATTGAGACGAGCCTCTGGACTTTTTAATCAGCTGAATTGTGAGCTGAGGTAAAGGATCAACCGTGTGTGTGTGTGTGTGTGTGTGTGTGTGTGTGTGTGTGTGTGTGTGTGTGTGTGTGTGTGTGTGTGTGTGTGTGTGTGCGCAGCGTAAGCACCAGGAGATCCGGGCCATGCGCAGCCAGCTGAAGAAGATAGAAGACCTGGGAGCAGCGATGGAGGAAGCGCTGATCCTGGACAACAAGTACACAGAGCACAGCACGGTGGGGCTGGCCCAGCAGTGGGACCAGCTGGACCAGCTGGGGATGAGGATGCAGCACAACCTGGAGCAGCAGATCCAGGCCAGGTACACACCCACTGCACACACACTTCAGTGCTGGGAAGTTACTAAGCACATTTACTCATGCACTGCATTTAAGTCCAATTTGGATGCATCTGTACTCATTTGAGTATTTTCATGTTATGCTACTTTATACTTTTAACTCATTTGTTTACATGTATGCATCTATAATACAGAATATAAATCATTATGTATTATTATGGGTTAGGCTACTCAACAGTATAGCCATTTAAATAATCCCAACCAAGTGAACAAGACATTAATAATTATAACACAAACATGTTATTTGTTTAAATCTGGCAAATGAGTACATATTTTTTGATGCTAATACTTTTGTACTTTTCTGAATGCAGGACTATACTTGTAACAGAGTACTTTTACAATGTTGTATTGCTACAATTACTTAAGTCAAAGATCTGGGTGCTTATCCCACCTCTGCTGTGGGTAGGGATGGGCATCGTTAAGGTTTTAACGGTATTACTACTTTTATCGATACCGCTTATCGATCGGGTCCTTTAACGGTACTCTTATCGGTTCTTTTGAGAACAAAAAGGTAAATTAACTAAATAATGTGAACTTACAGTACTGTAAATAAACAAACAAAGTATTTACTGCATAAATACAGCGGTACAGAGCAACACAGGTGGGGCATACAGGTATGCTGCAAAAGGACTAACGGTTCTTCTGGAGGAAGATTAAGGACATAACACCTGACGTGGACGGGGCTACAGAGCTACTAGAAAGACAGTCGGTGCATTCCTCCGTCTGAATGTGGAGCACTTTTGCTAAATGTTTAGACAAATTGCTCGTGTTAGCCCTTACATGCTAAACTCTTATTGCACTTTTGGCAACGAACATTGTCCACATCGAGACAGGTAAAGTTTAACCACACCTCCGAGCGCTTAGTTCTCTCCGCCATCTCCGCAGTGTGTGTTGCATGTAGCAGCCGCGTGTGTGTAAACTGCCCCGCCCCCTCGCACACAGACAGGAGAGAGATCTCTAGTCTGGATTGGAAAGATCGAAAATACATCATAGATGCATTTTTTTGTCTTATTGCATATTACAAACTGAGTTGGCGAAACTAAAACTGCAATATAATGTTTATGTAGCAACATGATATGACATGTTTTAAATGTGTCCAGTACCGATAAAAACACCGATAACGTCAGAGCTTAACGGTACCACGGTCTTTAATAATTCAGTCCCGGGGCCCGTTTAATACCGGGGCTCGGTACCCATCCCTAAGACTGTGCGGCTTGTGCCACTGCAAGACCAAGATTGGGCACAACACCCTTCCCACTAACCAAGGCCAGGGACCCCCAAGGACATGCATGCATGCATGATAGGGATGCATGACCCAAATGGAAAACACCAGCGGAATGCGCCAGTATTGCATTAACGTTCCCAGCGTACCCCAAATTTGCTAAACCCCCACCGTTCAGCCCATACATAGGAGAATATGACTGTTACCACAAAATTAGCAATCGACCAACGGTGGGAGTGCTAGACCCATTATGGTGCAAAAGCAGTTTCCAGATTCCGAAAAAACAGACTCTGCTCAATTGGATGCAACTAGCCTAATGGCCTGGCAGAATAGAATGGCACTAGATATGTTTCTGGCAAAGGAGGGTGGAGTATGTAAGCTGTTTGGAGCTATGTGTTGGACGTTCATCCCCAATAACAACGCCCCAGATGGGTCTGTAACCAAAGCCCTAGCTCGGTTAACTTCCCTCAGTATAGAACTGGCTGAGAATGCAGGAATAGACTAAATGTTTGGAGATATGTGGGAAAAATACTTTGGGAAGTGGAAAACACTGTTAATGTCAGTTTGCATCTCATTGACCATAGGGATAGTAATATTAGTGATGTGTGGATGTTGTTGCATCCCTTGTATCCGCACTCTGACTGAGAGATTAATAACCACCGTCCTGGCCAGACAAACTGGATCTAATGTCTTGCCCCCTTATTCAACTGTCCTTTGGTGGAGAATGATGACATTGACCAGAGAAGAATTAGATCTCTGTACCCACACATCAATACTGTTGGAGTAATCCCCTGACTGACATTCCCCCATGGGTCTTGATCCTGATCCAGAAAGCGCCATGCCACGAACTTGTATAGCAGAGCGAAAGAAAATAGACGTAGACATTAGATACACACCTTTACTTGTGTACAAGGATTTGTGAGTCTATTTGTATTAATTGTAGAAGTTACTTATTCTTCTCTATTATATTGTTATGCTTGTGTCTTCATTTAATATGTAGTATTTCTGGCATCTTAGCGAATCAATGTCAATGTCCCCTCCTAAGTGTGATCCATAAAGGATATGATAACGAGGGAAATAGTGTGTGTTGCAGTGAGGCAAGTTGTACGCTGGCAAGTTACATGGCTAGCAATGATCAAGGCGCAGAGACCGAAGAGTACAGGTTAAATTCCTAGATGAGGACATAGAGAGCTCGCCTTGCCCGTGCTGGGCAGTAGAGCTCGCACCCTACGGTCACTAAAGAGGCATTATCCTTTTCCCAGGTTTTGGGATGTGTATGATTCTTACTCTATCTAATGGAAATGACCAGAGTTGTGGACACCAGTGTGTGTGACTTCGCACCGGTGAATGTGTTGGTGGACACCAGTGTGTGTGATCCCCAGTGTGTTGTGGACACCAGTGTGTGTGGACCCCAGTGTGGTGTGGACCCCAGTTGTTGTGTGGACAGCCTAGTGTGTGTTGACACCCATGGTGGATTGTGGACACCAGTGTTGTGTCGCCCGGACACCCAGTGTGTGTGGGACCCTGCGGCTCTGACTGTCCCCTCTCCTGATTTCGGACCTGACAAGGAGCCTTGGCCGACTGACTGCATGTCACATATGAAGCTCTACTCTGACAGCAAGTGACCGCGAGTTGGCTGTCCTCAGCCTTGGACCTTCGTTGAATTCACAGCCCCGCATCGCTTTTTGTCAAACTGATCCTGGCCTCCATAAAGGACCATCGAGGAACGCGCAGTTCTCTCTCCCTCCTCCCCTCGACTGCAAGAGTAACACACGGGCTTGAAACGTGTCTCTTGAATGACACCTATGGGATACTCTACTATATAACGACTGGGTCCCTGTCCCCTCTACTCATATTTCCAATCTGACTATTTAACTGTGTGCTTCTCAAGAGTTCACTTGTTCCATAGTCCGTTCTACCTTCTTGAATGTGTTTTGTTTTTAGCTGCTATTGCTTTTTGTCCTTTGGATGAATTTAAGAACCTTAATGTCAGATCAACTAATGTTGTTCGGTACACGAGACACTGGGCATTTGTGCTTTATATTAACGGGCTACCTTGGTTTAGGAACTGTGAATCATACATCGCCTCCTTTTTATTTCGGTTTTTTTATATTGAGAACCAAGTCATCATATATCTTATCATACCTATGGTATATTTTTAGCGAGTCATTTTCTGGCCAACCTGTTCATGTGTGTCCTATCTTGCTCCAAGGTGGTCTGTTCTGCTCTCTCTGTCCTGTTCCGTTAGGGTTTGGTGCTTCGGCTCTGGGCACAGATCTGTTGCCACGCTTGCTCATCCCACAGTCTTTTGATTCTTCTCTGTCCTCTCCACAGGTTTTGTCAACAGGCAGGTGGTGGGGTTCCGATGGTTGAAGGCCAGACAGGGGTTGGCCGGTGGGTTGGTCTGCCCCTTTCTCGGTGGTGGGTGCCTGCTCCTCATGTGTGACCTGGCGGCCCAGGGGTCGAGTTATCCTGGGCCACCTCACCTGAATAGAACGGTGTAAGCATATACCTTTGTGTATCTGATTAACTGTTTTCATTTATCAAGATAACAGATATCTATCCTCTATCATTTAAGTTTCACATTAGGCTTTCCTCAGAGCAATAGCAGGTTTCTTTTTAGGATCTGGTTGAGTGTGACCATTCAAATCCCATTTGTACTATGTGGAATGTGATACCAGGCAGGGTGCATGGTTCCCTCCCTCAAGTTTTTATCATGGGAAGTCTGGATTCCTGATTCTGAATGATACATCCAGTTTTTTGAATGGTAGTGGAAAGTTAACTAGTAATTTACTCTAAATATAAGCACAATGTTTGGGAGTACTTTGTTCTTCTAATTCCACTACAATTCAGGAGGTACAATGGTGTATTTGGAACTCCAACACTTACATTGTATTTAATACCTTTAGTTAGATTCACCAGAATGTGGGATGGAATATGTGAAATATAATCAAGTGTCTAACTTAGTTTCCACCTGGAGTAAATTGTCACAAAGCTTAAACCTGGCACAGGCAGAGCCTGTCCTCGGCTCGTGGATGCGCTAAATGTTTATTGGGAACGCACGGCTTGCGAAATATAGCGTTGTTGCTCCACAACCACACAGAACTGATCTTGCTGAACAACAAGTGGCAACGTTTACTGATGCAATATGGTTTGAGACCATTCGGGTTATGCAAAGAGGAGGGTGCAAGGAATAGTCCAAGTGTGGGCGGAGTTTTAACACGCTAAAGGGTGTGGGAAATTCTTTCTGGCTTTATAATATAGCACGGCCGCGGGTTCAGATTCAAAAATGCCTCCGGAATGGCAATTGTGATTAGACCTACAGCCAATTTCAGAGGCAAACGAACACGTTCTGCCCTTCATGCATTTACTGGGATCGCGGAGAATCAAATCGAACCCGCCATTCAGTTATTCCCCCCATTGGTATTCTTTCAACGTGTACCTATCATACGTCACCGTTTCAACAGTGATCCCTTTTTATTTCCTTTTATTACTACGAAACAATATGTGGCGCGTTTTATTTCATACAGTTCATTTGGATTGGGATTGAGAAGGGAATTAGGATCTAAACCCCTCACGCGTGGCGTTTTCCATGTTCAGGGCGGCTATAAGCGTTGTATGTAAATTACATTTGCAAATAACTGGACCTTGAGCCCCACACTATTTATGGGTTACCAAGCAAAAAATACTCGGGCGTCCGCACTGCCTGGTACTACTACTTCTACTTGAAGTATATTAGGATTCGGGATTATGTTTTCCCGCACCTGTGGGTTCTGCGTGGGCCACCTCACAGAGATTATGGTGTGTTCTTGCACTTGTCCCGGTAGCGTTGTGCAAAACACCAGAGCAGGCTTCTGGTTGGGAAGACCACTGCAGTTGGAACACGTAGGAGTGTGAGACCTGAGAGAGAGCCTAGGGGGGTGGGAACCCGCGCTTGCAGCAGGGAGGTGGAGGTGGCCAGGGCCTATCCCCTGTGTGCCTTGGCAGCACTGATCCCCATAGTATTGCATGTCAAATATTGAAGGGGTGGGAGCTTGGACCTGTGGAAGGGGGAGCAGTGTATGGAGTGGACGGGGCCGCTGCGGGGCTTGAACAGGAAGACAGCGGGGGCCCTCAGGGTCACACTCTGGCCTTCGGGGGGCACAGCGGCTGGCGTCTGGGATGAGAAGGAGCATCTGAGCAGCAGACCCCCCTCAGAGCCCACCAGGAAGGTGTCGGGGTCCCAGGGGGACAGAGCCAGGGAGGTGACCCCCACAGTGCTGCTGCCCCGGGCCTGAGGACACAACGAGCCCTGTTACTTTCTGCAGATCCCAGGGGGGGTTTTGGAATCACGTCAAATGAATAATAACAATGTCTCTGGGATGGTGTGAGCTGTATTCTTTCATATCTGTGCTGTTGTGTAAAATGCCAACACTTCTTTTGAGGATGCATTAATCAAAGACTTATATTTATTAAAATAAATGACATCACGGTTCCCATAAATTGCAATCCTTGTATTCTGTAAGTGTCCATTTCTTCAGTGTGAGCTAGCTATAATAAATGAACTGTTGAGTTAGCTCTTGTGATCCCGAGGCTCACCTTGAAGCTGCTGTCGCTGCTGTGGGGGAGCTGCTGTGGCACCAAGGCGTAGGCAGCGCTCAGAACAAACCGAGTCTGCTCCAAGTCCACCGTCCACAGCAGCACCCGTCCTGCTGAGCCCGCACTGAGGACCCCAAACTCCCCTTTCTTTTGCAGGGGCACCCAGGCTACCTGCACACACACAGATCATGTTTCAATAGAATATGGCGCCTCCAGTCTAGGTGTCGCAGTGAAGTTCTTTCTTCTTCCTTTAGCAGTCACTAATCAGAATGCTCCACATAATCACTGACAGCAGGAAACCACATTACACTTATAATGTAACTGTGCTGAAGCCTCTCAGAACAAGCATCAGGACACTAACCCTGTCCTCTGGCATCAAACAGCAAACCACTCAGTGATAGAGCACACAGTGTGAGCGTGTGTGTCTGAGTGTGTACTCACTGTATACACAGGCTCTCTGTGGCTGTCTGCTGACATCCCAGTTTGGACCAGCACCGGGTCCTGAGTCCGGCTGGTGTCCCAGACCAGCACCTCTCCACTGTACAGCCCCCCTACACACAAGGCAGGAAGGGCTTATTGAAAGATGCTTTTGAATTCCATTGTGGTAAATGTAGGAGCCATTGTTTTTTTTAGCTGGACCCCAAAACCGAAGAAAGTGCTTGGATATCTAACAGTTGTTTTTGCATCTGTTTCTTGTAACTACCCCAACTTAGGTTGACTGGATGTGCTACTTTATGATGGAACACACACACACACACACACACACACACACACACACACACACACACACACACACACACACACACACACACACACACACACACACACACACACACACACACACACACACACACACACACTTCTAATTGAAAGTTAATACAACTGTGTGTTTACATCAGTTAACTTACCATTTCGAATATGTTACACAATAAAATCAGCTCTTAAGGATAGTTATCTGATGGGAGTGCAAGGCTAGCAATGAAGCTAACCATATTGGAATAATCATTTTTGGTAAATAAAAAAAAAGACACTTTTCTACATTAAGAGAGCACACTTCACGACTAAAGCCAGCATTCACACACATGTATCCTGAGGCTCAGGCACAAAATATAACTCAGATAAATCCGGAATACCTCAATATAATATTTTCAAATCAAAACAGTAAGAGTAACTTCCTTCTAAGGTTGTAGATGTGTGTGTGAGAAACTGGAAGTAGACATAGAAGGACTCCCGAATTGGTGAATCAAGTAAAGAAATAGATAACAGAAAGTGCATCTGTCGGCGGCACAGAGCTTCTGTCAGTCAAAGTCGAGATAGTTATCATGTGAGGAACATTTACTAAAATACACTTCATTTCTTTGCATTGAATTGTAAACAACTGTCACAAAGCAGTGTTTGAACAAACCTTAGTCATGGGTTGGTTTTAAATACAAACATTTCAATATTTCTTTATCACTGTCACAAAAAATAGGCATTCCAGGCACATTTTTATAAACAAATATCACCAATGTGCCTTTTTATGCATTTGAGCCCCTTCCCCTCCAACATCCTCTGCACGTGCCTGCTGAGGCTAACAACCAGGGGGGCAGCTGCTCATCAGGAGCCGTGACCATTCTCACACACACACTCACACTGATGGCTAGGAGCAGGGGCCGGGGATCGGACCACCGACTCTCGATTGGAGGAGGACTGCTCTCTCTGCCGAGTCCCATGAAGCGTTTGGTGTGTGCGTGCGTGCGTGCGTGCGTGCGTGTGTACCTGCGATGAGGGCAGGCTGCTCCGGGTGGCAGCACAGAGCAGTGACGGCGGTGGGGACATGGATCACCAGGTCAGCCTGTTTGGGGTTCAGGCTGCGGCGGTCCAGGTTCCAGGTACACACACACGACCTCTCAGTGCTCCAGTCTCCATCGTCAATCCTGACCAACAAAAACACACGCTTCAACCAAACTGACCACACAGCACTAGTGAGGTGCAAGAGTTACAGGTGTTTCAATCATTCAATTAGATTTATCGGCATGACCATAATGACACACAATATTGCCAAAGCTTTGTACAATTACGACATCTATACATAAACATTCAAAAACATTTGAACAAAAACCAGAATAACATGTTTTCTGGACAAGGAAAAAAATACAGACAGACAGACAGACAGACAGAGACAGACAGACACACAGACACACAGACAGACAGACAGACAGACAGACAGACAGACAGACAGACAGACACACACACAGACAGACAGATACAGACAGACAGACAGACAGACAGACAGACAGAGAGAGAGAGAGAGAGAGAGAGAGAGAAACAGACAGACAGACAGACAGACAGACAGACAGAGACAGACAGACAGATACTTTATTGATCCCAATTTGGGAAAATGTTTGCGTATACTACATTTATTAGGTGAAACCCAAACATACCGACCGTAGGCACAGGCAATAACTGAACCTGTACAGTTCCAGGAAACACTGGTTACATGAAGACCTCTCTCTTGTGCGCTGGTATGTTGAAGGAAATGAAGGCATGAAACCTGCAGACATGAAGAACAATGTCATACAAAGAAGATTAACCCCACCTTGTGTCCAAAAGACTTGCCCAAAAATATTTCAACGTAAAGTCCTCAGCAACAACTCCACACGTTCCCATTGTCATCTGGCTGGGGGGCCGTCCCCTGCCTATATCATGAAAAAACACAGTGTTTGCTCATGGGTCCTACTCACTCGCTGCCTGTGATCCTCCCAGTTCACCTGGAACTCATCAAAGGCGTGACTCCTGGCATTTCTGACCAGCTCTCTGACGACAGTGTCCTCCACCCGCTGCAGGAAGCCCCTCAGGCCGGGCAGCTCCAGTCCGTCCTGGAGGAGCAGCTCCTCCTGAGGCTGGGTCTCTGTCTGGGTGCAGCAGGTGGAGGAGGACCCGGCCTGCACCTCGGCCTCAGCTCTGTGCACGGCGCGGGTCTGACAGCTTCTCTGAAATGCCAACAAAATAGGGTGTTAACCATAGAGTCAGACAAATGCATTTAACATCTCATATTCAAATGATCTTTGTCTAGAGCGGGGGCCAAACACCTTTACTATAAGAAGAGCCGGTTTGCCCCCTCTGCCAGCAAACACATTTTGTCTGGAGCCGCAGACAGCTAACAAATGGTTATACATAGTTACACTAAATATACAAAAAAATAGTGTTTAGCATTGCATCTATGTACTTTAAGATCAATAATTAAGAAAAAAGCTGAAAGTCTATTGCTATGTTTACCTGTTATAACAAAAGAAGCAGCCAATCCTGTGTGTTGTTCTGGAATTTCTTTCAAGATTTTCAAAAAATGTTCTGGTTTGATAATATCTCACAATAAATCGAACCTACAGGTAAAACAGCATTGTTGGCAGTAAACAAAGGATTATATACTCAGAATTAAACTGGATCACTGGATTTATCCATATTTATTTTTCCAAGGCTGAAGTTCTGATACTCCGGATTGTCGCCTCCAGGGAAAGCGGCCAGTTCATACATACCAGTTGCTTCTTCTTTTTTTGAAGTATCATCTCAAACTCCAAAATAAAAAGTCATCCATTATTTATTTCCAATTGCCCACCCCTGGCATAGAGCAACAAGTTATTTTGGGGAAACCTCATTCATGTTGGGTCTGACTGTGAAGTTACTTCCCCCTGTGGCAATTTCCGAGCAACACCTGAACCTAACATGTCAGCTAGCTAACGCTGAGAGTTCAATCTGTACATTTCTGGATATACATAAGTGTGTGTGATGCTAAGAGACGCACAGTGTGAGTGATGCTAACAGACGCACAGTGTGAGTGATGCTAACAGACGCACAGTGTGAGTGATGCTAACAGACAATCAGACATACCGACTCCTGCGCGGACTGCTGGGATATCCTCCACTGAGACTGAACACTCACTGAGTCCAGGGCTTCGTCAGTAAACATGCTAGTGATCAGCAAAAGAGCATTTCAATCATTAACATTAACTACCATATGTTACATATGGTAGTTAATGTTGATAAGTATGAAGTGCATAGGCGCTTTTCCTACAATCTGAAAAGCTAGCGGTCGAGTCATTCTACAAAGCTAGCGTTACCTTGGATACGGAGAGTCAAGAGAGAAATCCCACTTCCGGTTTTCTCCTGGAAAAAAGCTTGTCCCATATTTGCGTTTTTTTAAATGGATTAATCGCATGGATTTCATGTATTATATTTATCTAGACATAACAAAAAACAAGTTAACCCATCACGATTATATATTCCCACAAAACTCGACCAAGTTGTAGCAAAGTGTAGGTTTTAAATACTGTCAATAGAGTGCCAGGTTGCGTTCCAATAGTCCATTTAGTTTAGGAACCTTCCTAACCAAGTGAAATGACCCGGAAATACGTCAGTGGCAGCCATGTTAAGTGCCGTTCCAATTCTCCAAATGAAAGGAAAGGAGGTTTCAAACTTCCTTTATAACCTCCTTTAATTTAGGAACCACTGGACCTCCCTTACCGAAAGGAGAGGAGAAAATGCTGCCCCACAATGCCTTGCAGCCGCAGCATTTGCGTCACACAACAGTCGGCCGCTCACGGAAACAAACGATTATGACGGAGAAATTATATCATGAAAGGTTACGGTGCTTATTAAGCATTTTAAAACGTATGTGGTAAGTTGCCAAAGTGCTTTGTTTTGAACGTTCATCAGTATTATAATCAAGAAAGAGAATATGAACGTTAGTTTT
>NW_011352501.1:0-1337 GCF_000735185.1 Notothenia coriiceps
GGGCAAGATTCTTAATGGCTTTGTATGTGAGAAGTAATCATTTTAAGTCAATCCTGTGTTTGATGGGGAGCCAGTGGAGGTGGTGGAGGGGTGATGTGGTCGGAAAGTGGAGGTGAGCATACGGGCAGTAGAGTTTTCGACATATTGCAGTTTATTGAGGATGTATGCAGGTGAACCATAGAGGATGCTGATGCAGTAATCCAGTCTGGATGTTGTGAAGGCATGGATCAGAGTTTCAGCAGCGGTGGATGAGAGGGAGGGTCTGATGCGGACAATGTTCTTTAACTGGAAGAAGGCGGTTTTTGTGACCTGGTTGACATGAGGGAGGAAAGTGAGAGCGGGGTCTAGGATGGTGCCAAGGCTACGGATGTGAGTGGAGGGGTTGAAAATGGAACTGGAGTTGGTGTTGAAGGAGGATCTGTCCAAGTGGGAGGATGTAAACATGACATCAGGTGGTGGGACTTGGTCGAATCTCTACTTCGCTACTACCGTCATTTTGATATTATCATTAGCGAGTCAACAGAAAGCAATGATAATGATGAACAAGAGGTAATTTAGAAAATCTAAGAAAGCATGCAGCACATGAGCAGCAGTGAGCCAGGAGCATGTCTCCGGTCAGACAAACACATGAAGCAGTCATCTTTAACTGAAAATACATTAACTGATAGTTGTGCTGAACTGCACTATATGTACAGTAAATGCATTAATTAAATATTCTGTTGCATTTGGGAATTAGGTAATTAGAAGCCTGCAAAACCATCTGAGGCATTTGGTAAATCCTTTAAAATATGCTTAGCACTTGAGGTTGCCCAGTGAATCCTGTACCAATAAAGTGTTGGAGGATTGGTGTTAATGTGTTGATTGCTTTTTGCTTTGGTTCCCCTCCCAACCAATGAATGATGGAGCCAGTGTGAGAACGCCTTCAATGGGTAGCTGACTGTTTTTTAGACACAGCCTGCCAGCCCTGAATCTCTTCAATGTGCATTTTTGTTGTTACTTCTGCTGACCGGCAGTTTTATGAACTTGATGACTGGGCAAAATGAAACATTCTGTTGTCTGATTAAAGAGCTCTCTGCAGCTCTTTGTTGAGGGAAGAACCTCCACCCTGTAATCCCACCGTAGGGTTAGACTGGTTCTGATTTATGCGATCTGGCTGATCATTTCGTTCTCTATGTTCATCTCTCATTCAAATAAATAATTTAGGTTTATAATCTTTATCGTTTTGAAACAGCCATAGGTTGTAACAAAATAATGTGTGAAATAAGTCTTCTATCACGTTTGAGTAAATATTGTAAGTACAGGATCAGACTCAGAATCTGCAAATACTTATTTGATTT
>NW_011352502.1:0-2651 GCF_000735185.1 Notothenia coriiceps
CTGCCAAGCAAACAACCCTGGGCAGTCGTGGTATGCCGAGGTATTTACGCTAAACGGTGGGAATGAGATTCCATCGTACTGCCTCACGTTCAGAAACACATTCCTCCGACACCCTCAGTCCCTTCAGCTCCACGAGGCTGCAATTAATCTGGTTCCCTCATATGAACTGCGCTGAGACAATCTTATTTTCATAGTACATCTAATTTAAACAGAGGTGGGAAGTAGTGGAGTACAAATACTTTGTTACTGTACTTAAGTACATGTTTCTGGTATCAGTACTTTACTCCAATACTTATTTTGCTGACGACTTTTTACTTTGACTTCTTATATTTTGAACCCAAATACCTGTACTTTCTACTTCTTACATGTTGAACACAAATACCTGTACTTTCTACTTCTTACATGTTGAACACAAATACCTGTACTTTCTACTTCTCTCATTTTCCAAACAGGCTGGTTCCTTTAGTTTGAATGTGTGTTTGGTGGCGTGATCATTATTATTTAGAGTCATTGCGTGCCTATTGATTTGAACACGATCCGTGTATCCATCATTTCCTGGTCTTCTCTAAAGAAGAGGGACCAATGAAAACGTTGTCATGTTGCCGTTGTTCAGCATGGAAACATTCATTAGCTAACAATGACATTATTGTTCTATTAATATAAAGGGAGGTCAGGTACTCTTTAAAACAGCCGCTAGTTATGGGTACTTTTTACTAAGTACATTTCAAAGCCTCTTTACTTTGACTTGAGTAACGAAGTTTAGTCAGTACTTCTACTTTCACCAGAGTATCTGTACTTCTACTTGAGTAAAGGATGTGTTTACTTTTGCCATCTCTGCTTATCAACATATGAATTATTAAGTTCATAACTAGCCTCAGCTAAAATAAACACTTTAAAGAGAACTACATTTGACTTCAATTGACATGATGTTTGCTCGATATTCACCTTGCAGAATACATAACGAGACAAGACACTCCTGAGAGATCTGCCACAATGACTCTGAGTGAGGAAATAAGAAAGACACACACACACACACACACACACACACACACACACACACACACACACACACACACACACACACACACACACACACACACACACACACACACACACACACACAGAGAGCCAATAGCAATCCTGAAATGAGATGGATAAATCAGTCCTCTACTGTCATTTGTACGAGCAAAGGGACTAACCATCCATCAAGAGTTAGGGACAGGAAGTAATAAGGACTATCAAAACAAAGTGTGAATAAAGACGGAGCAGGTGGCTGTCTGGAATATCTTGAGAACAAATGTGCAATGAATTTTAACAAGTCATCTCATATCGGGTCGTCAATTCTATTTCCTAAATGAATAGAAAAAAGGACTGAGTCATAGTATCAGATTGATACAAACACTTTAACTAACATTAACACATTTCCGTTCAGTCAAACAATATTAAATATACAGTTTAGACATAATAGCAAAAAAGTAGGTGTTTGCAGATCTGTTATAAACAGCTGGAGCTGCCCTGGGTTACAGACTAACCCCGGCAACAAACAGATACAAAATGACACGGATTATGGCTCATGCTTTTGTCATTACCTTCATTCTTTAATTCAAACAAAACCATGTAGCAACGTTCTCACTCAGCTGCTTGTTCCCCGCTCCACCATCAAGACGAATAGGTGGAAACAGTGTGTGTCCGTCTCTTGGGCTTCAATGGAAATGAAAAAGAGTTGGAAACAGAGTTTGGTATTATTGGGTTTGTCACTAAGCCTCCGAAAGATTCAACACCGACAGCTCTAATCACATAAAATCCTGATTGAAAAATGGCTGCAACTCCAGAAGCGTATCATTTGTTTTTGTAACCAACTTGAAAGGCTGCCTGACGTCAGTGACCCTTACATTTAGAATAGAAACTCTGACTAAGAGTGTCTTGACTTTGTCAAATTAAGCCTCACAAGAGTCGACCCCTGCCAACACACACAATACAGTTATGGGCAGACCACAAAAAATCCAATCATCTTTAATCCAAACCAAGACGAAGACATTTTCATGTACCCGTAAACTTGTCAAGCACAAGGTAGTTTGCTGACATCTAAAACTAAACACAACTTTTTTATTAGATTGATAACTTCACTGGCATCAAAGAGGAAATATTCTGCTCACTTTCAGGTTCATATTTGTATTTTTTGCTTCTACTGGGACATGTCTCCATGCTTTAATGTTCAAAAAGCTCTTTATTGTTCTCATACTGTCTGTGCTGCAGCACCTCTTTTCACCCTCTGTCTGAAACCAGAGCCCAGTCTGCTCTGATTGGTTAGCTGGCCGGCTCTGCTGTGATTGGTCAACCGCTTAGAGATGTCCCGCCCCTTAGCCTATCACGTACAATGTGTTGGAACGCTAGCCAATAGAAGGGTCTCTTTTAGATGCATACTAAAGGTGATTGCTCTCCATTAACAGTAGTTTGGAAGTCATTAAGAGATGTTACCAACCTAATTTACATCTAATCATTAGTCTTGTCTTTTTTCTTATTAATAATCCCAGCAGGGTTCTTTGATGCAAATACGTTTGAATGATCGACAGGTGACTGTTTAGACAGCTAATCATATTATCCCGACACATTATCATGGTGTCAAAAGATCTCCCAGGACACATGGGCTT
>NW_011352503.1:0-2201 GCF_000735185.1 Notothenia coriiceps
GTATATGAAGTGTCATGAACGCAAGAAATCATACCCTCGTGGGGGCGCGCTCATGTGATTGGCTTAGACTGGAGGAGACATCTGATTGGCTATAGATGAGAGAAATTACAAGTACGAATCGGGTGAGCGTCAGGGGAGTCTCAAAAAACCCACACAAGATTGCACAGCGATCCATGCACAGAAAGCGGTTTGTGTTTGCAGGTTCAGGGGATTTAAACGGAAAACAAATATGTGTGGATCAAAAATACATATGTAAAACTTTTTTCTGTGTTTGGATTTTATTTACATGTATATGAAACGGAACACATTTGTGTGTGCATTGAAAAACACAATTGTGGATCCGGAAATACAAGTGTGAATCCTTTTGCGGATCATGAAATACAAGTGTGAATCCTTCTGTGTGCATGTATGTATTATGAGACTGTTCTGAGCTCATAGATGGCTTTGTTCTTTCTCCGTCACCATGTTAACGGTCCTATCTGGTACTGTAGTTCTTGAGCATGTTGGCCAGAGTAAAAGGGCTTTACGGACAATTCAAAAAAGTGCAAAGTTTGGGAACATTTTGAATTAGTTATTGATTCCTTCCATATTTCCCTTACTGTCCTCTTCATGCAGCTCACTGAAATCTCAGTGATGGCCATCTGATGCTCTACCATCTCCTTTTGTTGCCCTGACTCTGATCTTGTCTTTGTGGCCACGTCTATCAGGGTCACTAATTTGCACACGATTGCACTGGAAGCTAACACTCTAATGAGCATCCGTGCAATGACGAGCCTCACAGCAAGCATTTCACTCGCATGGAAATTGCAATGGAAGATGCTTGCGCAACGTGCAATACACGCAAACGCTGGTTCGCCCGTGGGAATCTTTATTTGACCTGACAAAGATGCTCTCTCATAAGAGTGGGCAGAACAATTAGACAGTTTGTGGCATGCAAACTGGGTTCAGAAAGTAACACCGGGACACCAGGGCCTTTTTTAATGGAGGTTACCTGGAGGGCAGGAAAATGTAAGGCCTCCAGATAAAGCTATGTTGTAAACCTCCTAGGACACATTTTATTTGATTAAAAACACCTTCACAGTATTCAATATTTATTGTATATCTCAATTAGAATTTTTAATAAATACAAAAACTTTCCCTGTTAGTTAATATAATATACCTCTATTAGTGCTGAGTACCGGTACGCCGAACCGGTACTTGGACTCGCAAAAAAACTAGCACTTACGTATATTCTCCTTTTTGTTCTAAACCATCTAAAACCTTCCATAGATCGAGAAATTTGCGCTGAGAAAAGACGAAAAACATTGTTTTGGCTTCTGATATGGCGGCCATTATTGAACTCAAGAAGTCTCGCAAAATACCGCAACTGCTCGCGAGGTCTGTGTGACGTCAAGGGAAGCTAGCGATGTTATTGGCTTAGACATAGTGGACAGTCTGACTGTCACTCACTACAGTGTATACTGTATAGTAGGTGTGTAACAGTGTAATGCGTATAGTCTACTCTACACTCTACCTTTCAGCAAAGTTTTAGGGATTTAGGCTCAGTCAGCTCAGGGACTGTTTGGTTACTTTAGTTTGGTAAATGAAATAAATGTTTGAACTTTGTAGTAGTTCACTGTAGTTGCTGTCATAAGTCCTTTGTAGACTAAGTGGCAAAAAGTTTTTTTTTTACATTTGTACTTTGTAAAGAAATGTAGACACAAGTTGGAAGGGAGCACAATAAACCTGACGAGTTTGAATTTGAGTTGATTATGAGTTTATGTTCAATTGATAATTAGCTCACAATAAGGTCACTTTAGTTACTACAGGTCCGGACTTATAAGTCCGGACCTGAACCTGAACCTCTGGACTTGAGTCCGGACCTGAACCTGAATGTGATTCCAGGTACGCAGCACTAACCTCTATCAAGGTATAAAATAGACAAATAAATAGCAAACTATTACAACCATTGTAATATTGCATAGCAAATAGTGTAGCGTAGTAATCAGCAGCAAACCGCTTCAACACGTGTATTTCGGTTTTATTCACGGCATTCATTTTGTTATTCTACAGTAGCATATTGTTGTTTTATAGTTATTTGTTAATGTCTTCAACCCAATTTGTCTTCTTTGAAATTGAAAGGATATTGCATTGTGTTTGTTACTTTCGTTGCAGTTGTGTATGTCTTAAGTGTAATTTGGCTTGGCTTCCTATTTTGTTAT
>NW_011352504.1:0-2370 GCF_000735185.1 Notothenia coriiceps
ATTTAATAACTGGTTGACCCTCCTTTGGCAGCAATAACCTCAACCAAACGTTTCCTATAGTTGCATATCAGACCTGCACAACGGTCAGGAGGAATTTTGGACCATTCCTCTTTACAAAACTGTTTCAGTTCAGCAATATTCTTGTGATGTCTGGTGTGAATCACTCTCTTGAGGTCATGCCACAGCATCTCAATTGGGTTGAGGTCAGTACTCTGACTGGGCCACTCCAGAAGACGTATTTTCTTCTGTTGAAGCCATTCTGTTGTTGATTTACTTCTGTGCTTTGGGTCGTTGTCCTATTGCATCACCCATCTTCTGTTGAGCTTCAATTGGTGGACAGATGGCCTTAAGTTCTGCAGCAAAATGTCTTGATAAACTTGAGAATTCATTTTTCCGTCGATGATGGCAATCTGTCCAGGCCCTGAGGCAGCAAAGCAGCCCCAAACCATGATGCTCCCTCCACCATACTTCACAGTTGGGATGAGGTTTTGATGTTGGTGTGCTGTGCCTTTTTTTCTCCACACATAGCGTTGTGTGTTCCTTCCAAACAACTCAACTTTGGTTTCATCTGTCCACAGAATATTTTTGGAACATCCAGGTGCTCTTTTGCAAACTTCAAACGTGCAGATCAGAAGACATTTTATGACCAACTTATGCAGAAATCCAGGTAATTCCAAAGGGTTCACATACTTTTTCTTGCAACTGTAACTCCTGTCTAGCTTTCTAGAGCACTTTTCTTCCTCTTCACCCCAAACAACTTTCTTTCCTTTGTTCTCGAGGCCACAACACACCTGTGAGCCAGTAGCAGCAGATGCCTGTGGATATATGAAGAAAGCTAGATGCAGCATTAGAGGCTGGTCTTTGCGAAGCCACAAAACGTTCACTTGTCAGCATTCGGTCTTCTCACAACAGCTCATTATGCCAAGTAAAATGACTTTGGACTCGGCTACTAGTATATATCACAACTTTAAGGACATATTGATTTCAATTAGGGATATCTAGGTGTTCTTGTGAAATAAAGTTGATGGGAATAAGTCATTTTGGAGTCAATGGCAATCATTTAGAAACCCATCATTTAGGCTTTGAAGACAAACATTCATCCTGTATCTAGTTCTCTTTATAGATCCATGCATTTGCCCAGACCAGTGTTTGCTACAGGAACTGTGCGAGATAAAAATCAATATTTAAGTGCCGGAACTTTAAATTAATACACTGTTTTATTTTGAAACTGTTTTATTCTGAAACCGAATGTGCGCAACACCATCAACTTCCGGTTTCACGTTAATCATTGTTTTTATCCATCAGTATGTAGCTAATGGTATATTGTGAATGTGAATATAGGGGGAATGACACGTGGTGTTACACTAAACACGCTGTCTTCAACTCTCACCTATTGACGGTGCAATACTATTATTAAGGAATGTTTAAATGACCAACAGATATTAGAAGATTGTAAAACTAAGAAATATGTGACACAAACAGGAAGTCGGTCTCTTTCTCATTCCCTGCAACTGGAGAGAGCAAACTCCGCCGGGAAAAACCTTTTACAAATTCATTGTATCATTGCCTTATTAACCGCTGTTAACTTGTAAATAAGCTTCCTGGACTCTTCAGCTAATCCTAAACTCAGATCGTAGAAACTCCAAAATAACCTATTACACTGCAAACCTTGCAAGGGTCTTTAGCAAACCCCCCAGAAAGTGCATGTGTGCAGGATCTATTAGCCTACATCCGGGTCCTTTTTGCTCTCGAGTCAGGCCATTTTGGCTTCATGCGCCACTGAGCAACTTCATAGAAATGAATGGAGTCCCAACGCCCGTTCTCTGTATACATCCATGGTTTTTAGTATTCAACCTACCAATACAAAATTTATTGGATACCCCTCACTCCTTGCGGCCGTGTAACAAAATAGTGGCTGGTTTTGGTCTGCTACGAAATGAAAGGTTTCAGTGTTTTAAGTAGTAAATAAAAACCCACATTTTTTGTATCACCTATAATATAAATACATCAAAGTCTTAAGTTAAGCTGAGGATGAATTAACAGGATGCACTCTGGTGCCCTTGATGAACCCTTTTAGATCTTTGTGCATGTTTTGCACTGTTTTTTCCATTTCAAAGAACATTATAATAGTTTTTGGAATGATTAGTTCATGAATTGGACTTGGCGAGACAGAAACAGTAATTTACCAGAGACAACTAAATGTTTCATTATGTTCTCTCATCAGTTTCCAAATAGTTCCTCTTCCATGGGATTTGTTTCTTCTCCCAGGGTGTGTGTGTGTGTGTGTGTGTGTGTGTGTGTGTGTGTGTGTGTGTGTGTGTGTGTGTGTGTGTGTGTGTGTGTGTGTGTGTGTGTGTGTGCGTGTGTGCC
>NW_011352505.1:0-6905 GCF_000735185.1 Notothenia coriiceps
AGGAGTGACAGCCACCACGCACACACAAACAACACAGACAGGGGGAAACAAACAAACACAAAGGAGACGGCTGGAGCAGTACAGCCTACTGTGGACTCAATGTCCTGACAGGCTGGTATTTGTGCAACCTGCACAAACACAATACTGCACCATGATTACAAATGGTGAAATACAATGTAAAACTACCGAAAAATACCAGCTCACTAAAACACAACCGCTCAACTCAACTACTAACTATACCCGCGGTCAGAGAGCGGAGATGTTTACCCTTTGTGATGTAATATGACACGTTTGACGTATGACCTTAAAAAAAAGCAGTTTTTAAGAGCAGAGCTCAAAATTGCTCCTTTCCCTCTGAATTCCTGCCCTTATGTCTCATAAAACATATCAAATCCTACATTCACTTTTTTAATTGTAATTTTCAAGCAAGTTTAAGCATAAATGTAGAAAAAAAAAAAACCTGCAAGATGCTCTTTAAGGAACTTGAAAACACGGTGCAGGAGACAGGAGAATTTAGATTATGCTGCAGAAGTTTCTCAGGACATTTGTCTCTGCAGTGACAGGGGAATCTGATGTAACTATGGGGAATCCAAACTGACTACCACAGACTTAATTTACGAAGAAGAAAAGCTATAGATTACCTTTAAAAAAAAAACTTTAAACTTCATTTACAGCATTTAGGTAATCTTGAAATTGATGCAATTCATTCTCAACAATTGTTGTCCACACCACCATGAGGAAAATACTATATGAGAGTTGACAGATCATAGTAATCAATCCAACTGAAAGTCTTTAAATTGTGATTTTCAAAACGTTACTTATCACTCACATTCTATAGACAGGGGTTAGGTATCATGCTTAAAGAATGACATGCAGAAGTGGAAGTGGTTAGCAGATGAACAGGATGAGTGTTTTTATCGCTAATAATTACATTACATTTATAGACTGATCAATGGGAAATCAGTGAAATATCAAACTCAAAAAGCAGATTTTGCCAAATGCAAACAAAAAAAGTACATCCATCCTATCTATGTTGTTGAATGGCTTTCTCTTTCGTCAAATGAAAGAAACTCACTACCGAACTGCTTTGGAGAGGTTAGTGCTGGTCCTCTGAGCTCGCTTCTTCTTCATGGCCTCCTGCATCTCCAGACCAATATGGAGACCTGGGTCCCTTCCCTCAAAGATCCAGGGGATATAGATTGAAATTAAGAATGAAAATATCCAAGAGAAAAGAGAGAAGTAATCCAAACGGTGAGGCCTCTTTGAACCATCTACAAAGTCACATCAGAGGAACTAAACTTAGACTTTATCTGCTCTGAATACTGCATGTGCAGCAGAGGTTTGAAGTGTTCTGACCTTCCTCCCTCTGGTTTGCCTCCTCCGTCTCTGGTATTTCACAGACACACAGACAGCTCTTCTCCCTGGATCCCACAGACAGACTGAACCAGTGTAAGGGATTTGTATTATTCCCCCTTAACTGTAACTCACACCTAATTAATAGTTTACAGTACAGCCAAATGTAAACTATTTACATTTGGCTGTAAATAGCCAAATGCATTTGAAGTGCTACATTAACAGCACTTCAAATCTATCATGTGGTGTCGCATAGATAGAACAAACAAGCTAAATCTGCGTCACACGCTCTGAAAAATCTCAGAAATTGACTTCAATTAAATGTATTATGTCAACAAATGTCACACAGCTGTTTTAAGTAAGTCGAAACCAATTAAAATAAGTTGAACTTATTATATAATTTAAATGTAATATTATTGCTTTTAACTTACCTAATACAGTTATGTGAAATCTGTTGACAATAATACATTGAATTAAAGTCAATGGTTCATTTTGTTCTATGTGGATCAGCTTTTGTAATACAGTTTTACATGTAGATTACAACACTACAACATTTAGATTCCTATATTGTTTAAACTGTATGCAACTATTTCAGATATTTTTTCTTTCATTCGGTTTGCGGGCGTCCAGGGTTAGCCCTCTTTTACAGGATGGGGGTAATGACTGGGTCACAGTCTCCAGTTACAGCACATTGCTGATTCAGAGGTGGGATGGTGAGGCGTTGGGAGGGACAGCGAGAGGGAAGACAGGTCAGAATGATCTCAGAAGATAGAGTGACACGTGAGAGGAAAGAGTAGTGATGTGAATTCCTGGGGGGTGATCAATGTGATCAGTATGAGCAGTGGTAATGTCAAATAAATTGCGTTACAGGGTTAGGAAACACTCTGACGAAGGCTTGGATGGATGCAACAACAGAAACACTAGCGCTCAACTGTTAATTGTGCATCACTCAGAAAGTCTCAAATATCATTGGGACACATGGATCAAAGAGGATCAGTCACAAGTTGACCTTTACCAAATACAGAAAGACACTTGAAAATTTGAGAAAGAAAGTCTCCAATGTATTTGAAAATGCAGATAACATGATTCAAAAACATTTGAGGATTTACAAAGTGCCTGGGCTAAGTGATAATAATGCTCTTGAGATTAACACAAAGGAAACAGAGGAAATCGTTTTTGGCTCACCATCTGATTCCCATACGGTCCCCATTATTGTCATCCATACTGAACAAATCTAGCAGGAATTTTGATTTACATACTTGGGTGTAATGATAGACCATCTGCTCTCATGGAAAGACCACATAGAATATATCTGCAAAAGGACAAAACAAATAATTTGTTTTCTATGTTGCTTTCAGGGAGAGTAAACAAATTATTATTCTATTTTTTACATCAGTGATCTTTACTGTTCTACAGTATTGCAATACTACATGGTACAAGTGTTTTTCTACTGCTTTAAAAATAAAAACTGCTCCAGCAGTTGAACATCTGCTCAAAGATTTCTGAATTATCTATAATAAAAACATATTGAGGCTTTCCAACCACATTATCTCTGACCCCAGCCATGTCCTGAACAGTGAGTATGAATTTTTTCCATCAAATCAGAGGTACGAAGTCCCTCGATTTAATAAAGTCAGACTGAAGCACTCCTTGGTGCACATCTCTGTCTTTTAGCCTCTTTTCTTCTCTCCCTGGATTATCCTTAGCAAGGGTCTTTATTTTGCTTAGCAGCGGTGTGTTATCGAGTATTAACAAATCTGTGAAATGTCCAATTCGACACTCACAATCGAGTATTCAACTAAGCGGTGTAATATCAACTATACTGCATACTGTAACTGCTAGTTGGTGCTGTTGGCAGCAGACATGACTCAGCGGTTGTGTGAATCAGGGTTTGGCTGTCAGCTGGCCTGTGAGTGTCCTAAGCTAACACAGAGTGACAGGTGCTGATTGATATGACAGATGATGTTTCCATTTCTGCACAGGCAATACATGCAAAAACCTGAGCAGCATGAAATCCCAATCTGTGTCCACGAGTGTGTTGTCAGCACTTGGAATGTGTGGGAGGTAACAGTAAAACATGGGACTGAGCCCTTGTTTTACTGTACCTCCCACACATTTCACAAGTGCTGACACACACTCGTGGACACAGATGGGATTTCATGCTGCTCAGGGTTTTGCATGTATTGCCTGTGCAGAAATGGGGAAAACATCATCTGTCATTCATCAATTCAGCACCGTGTCACTCTGTGTTAGCTTAGACACTCCAGGCCAGCTGAAAGCCAAACCTGATTCACACAACCGCTGAGTCATGTCTGCTGCCCAAACAGCACCAACTAGCAGTTCCACAGTAATGCAGATATGTGATATTACAACCGCTTAGTTTGAATACTCGATTGTGAGTGTCGAAATTGGACATTTCCACAGATTTGTTAATACTCGATAACACACCGGCTGCTAAGCAAAATAAGACCCTTGCAAGGATAAATCCAGGGGGAGAAGAAAAGAGGCTAAAAGACAGAGATGTGCACCAAGGGTGCTTCAGTTGAACTTTATTAAATCGAGGGGACTTCGTACCTCTGATTTGATGGAAAGAAATTCATACTCACGTGCTTCAGACATGGCTGGGTCAGAGATAATTGTGGTTTGGAAAGCCTTCAATATGTTTTTATTATAGGATAATTCAGAAATCCTTTGAGCAGATGTTCAACTGCTTGGAGCAGTTTTTATTTTTAAAGCAGTAGAAAAACACTTGTACATGTAGTATTGCAATACTGTAGAACAGTACAAGAGTTCACTGATGTAAAAAAATAGAATAAATAAATTTGTTTACTCTCCCTGAAGCAACATAGAAAACAAATTATTTGTTTTGTCCTTTGGCAGATATAATTCATGTGGTCTTCCATGAGAGCCAGATGGTCTATCATTACACCCAAGGTATGTAAATCAAAATTCCTGCTAGATTTGTTCAGATGGATGACAATAATGGGGGACCGTATGGGAATCAGATGGTTGAGCCAAAAACGGATTTCCTCTGTATTCCTTTGTGTTAATCTCAAGACATTATTTATCACTTAGCCCAGGCACTTTGTAAATCCTCCAATGGTTTTTTGAATCATGTTATCTGCCATTTTCAAATACATTGGAGACTTTTCTTTCTAAAATTTCAAGTGTCTTTCTGTATTTGGTAAGGTTCAACTTGGTGATGATCCTCTTTGACCATGGTGTCCCATGATATTTGAACTTTCTGGAGTGATGCACAATTAACAGTTGAGCGGCTAGTGTTTCTGTTGTTGCATCCATCCCAAGCCTTCGTCAGAGTGGTTTCTAACCCTGTAACGCTAATTATTTGAATTACCACTGCTATACTGATCACATTGATCACCCCCCAAGGAATCACATAACTACTCTTTCCTCTCACCGGTGTGCACTCTATCTTCGAGATCATTCCTGACCTGTCTTCCCTCTCGCTGTCCCTCCCAAACGCCTCATCCATCCCACCTCGAATCGAGCAATGTGCTGTAACTGGAACTGTGACCCAGTCATTTACCCCCATCCCTGTAAAAGAGGGGCTAACCCTGGACGGTCTCGCAACGAAATGAAAGAAAAAAATATCTNCAATACATGCAAAACCCTGAGCAGCATGAAATCCCATCTGTGTCCACGAGTGTGTGTCAGCACTTGTGAATGTGTGGGAGGTACAGTAAAACATGGGACTGAGCCTTGTTTTAAGGTCAACTTTCTATCTGTTTATCCGTCTGTCTGTCTGTCTGTCTGTCTGTCTGTCTGTGTGTCTATCCGTCTGGCTGTCTGTCTGTCTGTCTGTCTGTCTGTCTGTCTGTCTGTCTGTCTGTCTGTCTGTCTGTCTATGCACAGAGGGGGGAGAGCTAGTAAAAGTCTTGATGGTCATGTACTTGCAGAATTCTAGCTGTTCTGACCATACCATTTATACCATAAACACCACTCAACACTCTCACAGCGCGGTGGAAAGCAAATGAATAAGTCACCTAAAACTCACTCTTCCTGTGAACCTGACATCCATCTATCATAACCCCATGTTTACAATAAATATGAACCCATACATATCCTACATGGTAGCAGAAACTGAGATTACCCCATTACCAGAAATCTGGTTCCAGGACCAGCTCGGAGCTAGTGCCGGATTGCAAACCAGTTCTTCCTGTTTCCACCCAGTAGGTTTCTTCCATTGTTCCATGTTAAGTCTGGACTCTGGAACAGTTGACCTCATAAAGGAGGAGGCCAGGCAAAAAGTCAGAGATGTATTTTGGTCCTTAACTATTGAGACATTTATAGACAAGCAGCAGTGATTACACTTTATTGGAGGTGGTGCAGAGAGCTGAAAAAGGGCTCAGATGGACGAGGAAGTAACAAACCCCCTTTTTCTAATAGGATGGCCCTCAAACTAACGTGTTATTCTGGCCAGAAAAAAGGACTATAATACCTCATTCACACCAACGCAACTACGGTTCAAGCTCCGTGCTAGAGCTTTTCAGGTTCAGAGCCGGTTCTTCTGTTTAGCTCCGGCTCTTTTCACACTGCCCAGAGTCCGACTGGTGCTGCGTCATTGCGTCATGACTTAACCGTTTACGTGCCTGCTTCATAAAGCCAAGCCGCGTGGAAACCCCTCACAGCTGACACCGACAACAACAACAATGGCCGATTGCGCTCCAGCTTCCTCTGTACCTCTTCGGAAGACCAGATTCCCAGTAGGTAGCTGGTCTCTTCAGTGGACCACTGCTGCTTGTTAAGTTTCTCCATCGTTGTGTACAAACTGGATAAAATGTGGGCTTTTTGTTGTTGTTCAGGAGTTGATCCCGCCCCTGCCCCTTCCCCCGCCTCGACGTAAGCGTGACGTATGCGGTGCTTTTGCTCTGGCCGGACAATTTTTTGGTGCTTGAAACGAACCGGATTCCGGAGCTAAGAGGCTGCTCCGCTGCGGTGTGAACAGGAAAACCCGGTGCTTTTCAAGCTCCAGCTCCGAACCGGCCCTGAAACACCGTTGGTGTGAATGAGGTATAAGAGATGCATTATTCCTGTGACCATCCTCAACAATATTTGAACAATGTCTTCCCTACAACACACACATTCACACACCTTGACTCAAAGCCCCCTATTCAAGCCTTAAGAACCTTATAAGGACATTCTGCCACCAACACCATCACCTCATTTCTATTTATTATAAATAATTTCTTTTTAATACAACTGATATTTTATTACACCCAAGTCAGAAGAAGAATAAACCACTAAGACTGCCACTTAGTCAGTTTTTGTATTTTAATGGACAAAAAAAGTATTCTAAAACCAAATTCATTCTGATATGTCACGTTTTTATGTCTAGGTTTTGGTGTTTTGTTGTTCTCCCTGTCATGTTTTCCTCCTGGTTTATTGTCTGGTCCTTTTCCCTGTGTTTTTCCTCCTGTCGTTAGTTTCCCTGGTGTGTCTAGTTGTCTGATTGTGTTCACCTGTGGCCCTTGTGTTTCTCCTCCCCTGCCCGGCTGTTTCTCGTCTTGTGATTACCCCTCCCTGTATTTAGT
>NW_011352506.1:0-1841 GCF_000735185.1 Notothenia coriiceps
TACGGCGTACCCCCGCGTCCAACGCCCACTACACCACTGACTGCAACTACAAAAAGCTAAGGTTTGTTTTCTCATCAGGAAATGCAGACCGGCTCAAACAAAAGATTTTTAAATCATCATCCTCACGATCATTTAATGTATCATATGTTCGCCGAATTGACATGAAAGCACTAATAAATGTAGTTTCATCCACTTGAGTTTACAACTACAAAAATAATCGATTTGTTTTTATATCACATCCGACGGGAGGAAATTCAGCAGCTCTCACTACCGATTTTTAATCCTAATTTAATCATCATCTTCACCACGATCATTTATGTTTGCCAAATTGACATGAAAGCACTGACAAATATGAATATACTGTAGTCAACTTCATTAAAACGTTATTAATGTGCCTAAACTCAGTAATTCACCATTTCTACGCATGACAACACACTTTGTCCGTGTTTGGCTCTCTCGCCGCACAGTGAAGCATTCCCGCATTGACGTCACTTCCGGCTTCCCCCAAAACCTCAAAATTAGTCGAAGGAATTTTCCCGCGATGTTCGAAATTATTGATATTTATCGGAACTGTATCGCTTTTTCTTTTTTAAACTGACGGTTCGAGATTACTAGTAGCCCACTATTTCATTGCACAACAGTTGTTGGGTTCGTGTCACAGGCTCTTTAAAGTCTTCTGCCTGTATTCAAAGTGAAAGTCCCCTTTTCACACCATCGCGCTCTGCAGCGCTGTAACTAACAGTTTCCTTAAAGCACTGGAAAATAAGCATTCTGCTGCAATACTACCAAAAGAGGAGCCATTACTCATTAGAACATTGTACTGGCGCACAGCTTTTAAATGATTATTTATTAAAGGGTTTTCACCCAGTCATAGTTTTCTGGAAGTCCGTACAGTTCAGTATGAGGGTATTCCCTACCATTACTGTAACACTTTTTCTGATGACAAATATGCTTATCTGGAAAGAAATTAAACAGAATCTGAGGGAAAAACCCCATTTCATAAAAGGCGCTACATCTTCCTAAACAAGGTTTTCGCACATCACTCGTTCAAATGTTTTGTGAATATTTTCTAGAAAATGTGGTTGTTCCTGTCTGATCACTGCCTTCTCACTGCCTGCCACACTGTGGCTCTGAACTGAAAGTGAAAGCAGCTGATGCCACATCCTCAGTGGATTGTGACTGAAGTCATTAGAACTGATAGAAGCTAAACTACACAGCAGGGAAATCTCAACTATAAAATGGCAGGTTTCTGTTTTATAAATTCAGCAATTTACTGATTTTTTGTTTTGTTTGCCTGACAAACGGCTACAGTATCCGAAAGCGTAAACATTCAGAGACCAAAAGTCAAAACAGGAAACACTTATCTCCCAACAAATCATAAAAGAAAAGCAACCATATGGCATCAAACGTCTTAGCTTATATTGTTCCAGTAAAAAACGACCCAACACAAATCTATTGAACACGTATATAATAATACCTTATTAACAAAAGCCACTTGAAAAGAAACAAAATCATCTGTTGACTTCATATGATTCCATTAGTTCATTTGCTTAATTTAAAGTGTTGCTAAACTAAGAGACACAGGGAAATTGTATTGTTTTTTCCCACTCATGTGTTACTTAAATGATGCAACCAACAGTTTATCCACATGTGTGTATGCAAGAGATTTTTCTTCTCATGCCTTATGTATAACATTTCCAGAACAATGAAAACATATTTTAATTGCTGATCATGAACACATGTACACATTTGTCCTGCTTAGTAAACAGGCCAAGGAATTTATGTTTTAACATTCCTGCTTTGAAAAGTGAGGGGGACATTATATTTATTTATTTATTTAT
>NW_011352507.1:0-8498 GCF_000735185.1 Notothenia coriiceps
GAGAGGAGGGTGTGGGTGTGTGTGTGTGTGTGTGTGTGAGGGTGTGTGAGGGGGGAGTCTTGGCTTTGTCTCGCCCCTGCTCTGCCACAGAGACAGATTGGGGAGCTGCATAAACAGATTAGAAGGCGGGGGACAATGGACGTCCATATCTGGGGGTCATTTGTGTTGAAACCTCAGAAGCAGGTCACTCTCTCTCTAACACACACACACACACACACACACACACACACACACACACACACACACACACACACACACACACACACACACACACACACACACACACACACACACACACAGCGGAGGACAAAGGACACTGAAGGCCTGAATCTCTCTCGTGTGTTCGGTGTTGTTCTGAAGTGTGGGGTCGTCAGTCCCAGATGCATGATGGGAAGTTTCTCTACCTGCAGCTCTCTGGGAACAGGTGCTGTCTCAGAGTGGCTTCAGCAGGTGGCTCGCTCTTGTTCAGAAGCTGCTTATGAACACAGTGTTTTTTAAGAACTCTAACACCTGCCACCTGCCAGATATCCATAATTGTGAATAAATGACATTGCAACGCTAAGAGGCGGAGGGAAGTGAACGATAAAACGGTAGAAAACGCGGTAATAGAGAAGTGAATATGCCTTTGATGGAACACAGTGATCATTACTCCTGCAGGTGTGTTGACATGTACGCTGGTTGTTTACCTCCTAACTTACGCTGATAAGAGTGAGAACAAGTCAAATGTGAGTGAAACACAATAGTATCCTTTCTTGGGCAACACGTTGTCATCAGAAGAACCAGCTTGTAAAATCATTTTTCTGTGGTAACACTTTACAGATAGTAGTATTTTGTAAAGTACCTACAGGTTTTGAAAGGTGCTACTGTATGTGAACAACATGAACTGCTGACAGTAGCTGTAAATGATCTTCATGAAACCAACCCCAGGTCTTAGAAAATAACTGTTCATAAACTGATACAAACAAAGGATAATGTTTACAAACAATTGATTTACTTGTTGAACTGCTTCCACATCATCAGACAGACTAAAACTAATCTTTGTCTCGTACGAAACCCCACAAACATTACACCATCATTCTATCAACTCTTAGATGCCCTTAGAGTGCCTGGACCCTGCACTCTTCCATAAGTGGGTCAAAAAGGACCCGTATTAGAATAATATGTGTTTTTATGCCATTTTGGAAATATTTAGTATTATATTTTGGTTCCCACTAGAAATATTTTGTATTTAATTTTTCACTATTTATAATTTTAGAAAAAAAAAATTACATTTTGAAAAAAAAACGTTTTCCCATAGGATCCCATAGAAAATGCATGCGGGTCCTTTTTTGACCCGGTTATGGAAGCTTGGGGTAGAAATACAAAAACTATAATTTCTTAAAATGTAAATTTAAAATGTGAATGGCCTGATATCCAAAAGGAATAGCTGGAATATGAAATGTAATTACAAAGATACTTCAGGAAAACCACCTCACCGGGTCCAAAAGACCCACTTATGCATCTAAGGGTTAATTGTTCTTGCACTATTTTAGTATTTTATTATATATGTTGCATCGTTGGAGGAACTCATGTCAGAAGATTTTCATAGCCATTTCTACCCTGTAGCTTATGAGCAAATTACATTAAAACCGTTGAAACCTTTTTTAGCGCTGCTCTGGACAATCTTGCACTAATGCACATTTTCCAAAGATATTGAAGTGACTGTTATTTTGTATATATTGATTGTTGTGTTTTTATTTAGGTAATGTGTGCACAAATGTGTCTTTGACTGTGTTTATATACACATTTTTATATTTTTATATACATTTGTTTTTATATTTGGGATTGTGGGAAACGGTATTTCGATCTCTCCGTCCGTACACACAAAGTGGAAGATGTTGACTCTGACTGACTTGACTTTGAATCTTTTGAACAAATGATCATTCCCTGGTTCAAAGTAAAAGCAGTGGGATATATTACTCGATTGTATTTCCTCACCTGTGCAGGTCTGGGATCAGGCCCTGCTGGTAGCGGCTGCTCAGCTGGCCCAGCAGCTGCTGCTGTTTACCATACAGACTCAGGTAGTTGGAGAGGGGGAGGGGCTTCAGGGAGAGACAGGTGAGCGCCTCCACCTGCTCGTAGCTGTCCAGGTGTAACGAGAAGTAGTTCCCCGTCTCCACACGCCCCGTGACCAAGCAGCTGTCCTGCAACAAAACACTATGTTATGAAAAGTCTCTTACATTAAAACACATTTCACTTTTTCAACTTAGGAATCTTTCTTAAAGGAATAATCAGTGGATGTTATCTTCAAGAGTTTCAGAAGATGATGTATCTGTTTTCTGTACTTAAAGAGAATCCTGCTGATTTAGTATTCATCACACACTGCAAACAAATGGTCGTTGAAGAAATGTTTAATTCAATATTTAAAGAAAATGCTGTTTTCAGCCGCTTGAATATGGAGAGTTCCGGCTTTCCTCGGTTTAATATATTCATATTTAAGTGATTTCTCGGGGGGGTTGGACTGACTAAACAAGAACAACGACATGAACATTCTTCACTATTTTCTGACATGTTGACGTGTCTTCAAGCAGACGTTAGTTAGTTCTCTTGTTCTTCAGGAGTTTGTAGAGGGATTCTTTATTTGGAGTAATTTATTGAAAGCACCGCCACGCGTTAAAACATGGATTAAAAGACAAGGCAGTGATATTCTATTTTTTTTTTTTTTTCTCCAAAAATAAAACACAGCCCAGTCTGTTGTTTATATTAAAACCTTACCTGTTGAACAGGAGGAGCGGTCAGCTGGGTGGCAGACGGTGTAGTGACCTGCAGGAAGTGAAATCCTCCGGGAAGCTTCCCACCTGAGAGAGGAGGAAGGTTCAGGTGTGAGGAGGTTGTTAATATATTTGTGGTTGTTTCCTTACTTTTTGTAGCCTGAGGGATTATTCAGAAATATAATTAGTAATTGAAGACATTACGTGCAACAGTTAAAAGACCAATTACGGCATCAACGGTGAGTAAATAAGCGCAGAGTACTCACAAAATGTACCAAGTGACTACAGGTGAAAATATTGCATAAAGCAGTCTAACAAAAAGACCCAGAGTTTATTAACTCGGTTATAATTCGGTTGACATACTGTAGGATAGAAGTGCTGCGAAAGTTTGCTCAGCTTGTTTTACCGAAGACTCAAGATCTAGAAGACGTCCCACTACAACGGTCCATCATCCGGTTAAAGTATAGAGTTAAAAGGCCCGAATTGTGTAGAAGTGTATGGTGAAAATGTGCCTCAAAACTAGATCAAAAGTAAATGTATGACACATGCTAAAAAGGGAATATGGGGCCAGATAAAAAGTGACCATTGCAAATTGTGTGGGATGAAGTCCGTTCACAACTCAGCTGAGTATATAACACAGGCATGTTGTTTTTAGAGCGTTATGTATGTATCCTCGATGATTCGCCCTCTGCTCTCTGAAAAGTTCACGTGTGTTTCATCCCCGTGAGAGTGGCTGTCGTGTTTGTGTGACCTGTGGAGTGGCCTTGGTTCCTTCGTGAATACACGGCAGCACAATGCACCATTGTTACGCCCCGCTATGGTTTGAGTGTTCGACCAAATAACACGAGCAGTGGGTGGGCAGGTAAAGGTTTGGAAAACGCTCCAAGGTAATGCTGGTGAATTCAGTCAGATACAAACTGATAAAAACATGCATGGACAGCAGGAAGAGTATTAAAAGGTAAACTGAGAGACGCTGAAACATATACTGAGAAGCAGTCCTGATGAATGTGAAGGAATTTAAGGTTTATAATAAAGATACGACACGTGGGAATTGAATATCAGGAGAGCTAATGCAGCACTGAAGTGGTTTTTAAGGGGGCCAGGGTTTTATAGAAGTCCCATTCATTCCCATAGATGACTCACCACAACAAAAGAGGAACAAGTGTGTCATCAGTGTGTGGGAGACGGCCGCTGAAGGGCATGTGGAGAAGTGGCTGCTCCATTGGGTTCCAATTTTTGTATGCAAAAGAGTCAATAAACGGAATAACTAGGTGCTACGTTTTGTCACACACACACACACACACACACACACACACACACACACACACACACACACACACACACACACACACACACACACACACACACAAACTCTCTCTCACACACACAGGCACACTCTCTCTCTCACACACAAACATGGGCACACACACAGACACACACACAGACACACATACACTCTCTCACACACACACACACACACACACACACACACACACCTTGAATCTTGGCCTGTCCGTACAGCGGAACGAGGCGCTCTGTTTCTGGAGGGGTCTCCATCGCGGGCTCCAACGTGGGGTCGAAGAGACGCAGCAACATGGCCGCCAGATCCCGGCCCACCTCCTTAGAGTTGAAGTTTGCGTTCGACCACTCGTCGGAGTAGTAGCTGCGGGAGAATTTGGTGAGAGGTCCGGCTGCAGAAATGGAGGAATCGCTGGTGTGGAAAGTGGCGTCTATGACGAGTCTGCTGTCGAACACCAGGAAGGAGTCGTTGATGCTCCGGAAGGCCTCAGAGTCCACGGCTTTATTGGAGAGATTAATGAACACCTGAAAGGAGAAAAACAAGATATGTTTTCTGTTTTTTGGGATGTCATGATTTTAATATGCATGCATGAGAGTAACACATGCGTCACTTCCGGGCAAAAATGACGGCTCCGCCCACTTTTGGGGGAAAACAACGCTGTCATTTAAACGGCGGTCGATTCAAATTCTGAAGTTTTTACCAATCCGATCAGAAATGTTTGAAAACCGTGGATTTTCTGATCTTCAAAGAGCCCGATCACGATGGCCAGACAGGCGAACAATTACATGAAATCATTGGAAATCGACGGTCGGGCTCGATATATGGTTAAATATAGCATTTACAGCCCCGCCCACTTTTGGGGGAAACCAACGCTGTCATCTGAATGGCGATCGAGCCTGAAGCCACAGAGCTCTTCTTTTACTGTCCAATTATTTCCCGCCTCGCTCATGAGAGTAACAGCCGGCGAAATGACGGCCTCGCCTACTGATTTTAATTTAACCATATATCGAGCCCGATCGTAGATTTCCAATGATTTCATGTAATTGTTCGCCTGACTGGCCATCGCAATCGGGAATCCACGGTTTTCTTACATTTCTGATCAGATTGGCAAAAACTTCAGAATTTGTATCGACCGCCAATCAAATGACAGCGGTTTTTCCCCCCAAAAGTGGGCGGGGCCTTAGTTGTCGCCCGGAAGTGACGTAGGTGTTACTCTCATCTATGCTTGGAATAAAGTACAGAAGGAGCTGAAACTGTCAGATTTGATCACTACGGGGGAGTTCAAGTCTTAAAGGACGGAGAACAAGAATCCATTGGTCGATGTGATTGCTCGTATATCCCATAATTGAAGTAGTTTTAAAATTGTGCCAGTTTTGAGTGTTTTATAATAGTTATTTTATTTGCATATTGACTGGGTAATGTGTTCATTAGTGTTCTACAGCTGTATTCGTCTGCTTGTATTGTTTGTGTTCATTTGTTGTAACTTTCTCCATGCTGCCCTCTTGGCCAGGTCGCTGTTGAAAAATAGATTTGAATCTCAATGAGACTTTTACCTGTTAAATAAATGATATATGATCAGATGAACACATTTCCACACAAACCAACTTCTGTGATTAAACTTGTGGAGCTAGACAGTAGTTTTCAAAAGGCCCTATTGGAGTTTTCCCTTTCCTGTAGTGTGATGTTTCTCTCCCACACATGGACCATATTGTGATCTGATAACATTGTGCAGCTCTAGTTTTGTCTACACTTTCTCTGTATCCTTCACAGCTAACAAATCTGTCAATATATTTCCAGCCTAGAAAAATTTCTGAATGCTCTGGAACCTGCATGGTTTAACAAAATATAAAAACAACGAGACCTCATCTGCAGGGTGCCTCTATTTCAGCCTAAAATGAGGAAAACAAACACACAATTGGAGAGTACAATCCTCTACTGTCTGAAACAATGGGAATGGGAAACACACCAACATCTTTCTGTGCTCCACAAACACAGTCTGCTTCCAGGAGGGGAATTAAAATCCAGCCAGCCGCTCGTTCATGGTCCCCTGGACAGTAACCCAGCATTGTTAGGGAAATATTTACTTCAGTGAACACTAATAACTAACTGGACAAGCAGACATGCTAGTCTACTTGCCAGCAGTGTGAAGCCTGAAATGTTGAGTACCCCAAAACATTATGATATGTATTGTACGGGTCCCGAGCACACAGAAACTGCCGGATGGTAACTTGCATAATTTGGGCAATTGGCAGACAATAGCAAAAAAATGGCTTGGCCGAATTGGACATTTTTGGTGTGGTTTTTGAGGTATATTGAGGATGCTGACTACATTTCTGGAATGTTTAAGATCCGGGAGCACAATTATGGCCCAAAACTGCCATTTTTGATCCTGAAAATGTGCCATGGATTCAGCTTCCTCAATGTCCCCCAACAACCCTACAAGGAAATTCCAAATCGGCCAAGCAATTTGTTAACCATTGTCTGCATATGCTAATTAATTCAACTTATTCCAATTGTGCAAACTGCGAAACATATATAGTCCGGCAGTGGCTCAGTCAGTAGGGGCTTGGACTGTGAGCCGTAGTGTCGCCGGTTCAAGTCCCCGAACAGACCTGAATATGGAGTGTGGACTGCTACGTGGAGAGGTCCCAGTTCACCTCCTGGGCCCTGCTGTGGTTTCATCTCTCCGATTCTATTCTATTCTATATAAAAGTTAGCATCCAGCAGTTTCTATGTGCTGTGGGACCCTACTATACATTTCTATCATAACACTTTGGGGTACTCTACATTTCCAGGTTAACAATAAGACTGTTGATTTACCCCACACTGCAGATTGAGGGTCTCTGCGTCTGTAGTGAAGGTCACAGATGTGAGGGGGTCGGGGTTTTCTCCGTTGTTCATGAGGGCCAGCAGGCAGTGATGGTGGACCTGAACCTCGGCCTTCTTCAGGGCCGTCGCCACAGCTTTCTCCACCTCCGGGTCGCTGAAGCAGGAGGCGCCGGGCTCGGGAGGCGTGAAGACGACATGGATACGATTACCCAGAATCCCGAGGTTGAGCAAAGTCTCAACGGTGGTGAAAACGTCGATGCTGTTTCCGTAGACGATGGCGTTATCTGGAGAGACACATGTGACATTTACCGTATTTTTAACTGTTTGCTGCATGTTTTTTGCAAACGGATCCTTTTTTAAGCACCCATTTTTGTAAAAGGAGCATTTTAATCCCAAAAAACTCTCAGATTTTTTTAATTAAACTTCCCTTTCGAGTCCTAAAAAGGTCAAATTCTCAGATTTTTTAATTCAACTTCTCTTTCGAGTCCTAAAAAGGCCAAACTATCTGATATTTCACATAACAATAAAAGATTATGGAAAAATGAAAACAACTGGTGTAGCAGAACGTTTAGTTTTCAGTCTTTTTTAAAGTACATTTACTTGGTAATCCTTCTTTAAGGCAGAACATATATTTTGTAATTAGGTATTTTTACGTTGTTGTTTTGGTACTTTTAGTTGAGTAACAGATCATAGTTGGTTATTAGAATGAACACAGCTTCAGTTCAGTGTCTCTGTCCGTGGTGCTGAACCAGAGGAGCTCTGCTGCTTTTAAACCACCAAGGACAGCACAACACACAAACCTCTCGTTGATCCTTATACTACCACTACAACTACCCAGGGAAACAAGTTGTCTTAGCATATGTCTTAGCATACAGCTTTGTTAAGTTATTACAATTTTGTCAGGGTCCTGAGGTTGACTGGTGTGTGGCCACACTTTTAATCATGGAGCCAGTGTAATGAACACTTTGCATAATAAACAAACCAGTGTCCCTTGCCATTTTTTGGGAATGCATGCATTGTTTTTGAAGGGGATATGGATTGCCTCCCGGTGCATCAGGAGCACTTGTGTCTTCAACTTTAAAAAATGAAGTCTGGTGATGTTCTACCCTTTTCTTTTTGTTAAAATATGCCATGAAAAGACCAACTGTGTGTGTGTGTGTGTGTGTGTGTGTGTGTGTGGCCTAGCATTACTATACTTGTGGGGACCTAAATCTGTTTACACAGTCACGTGTGGGGACTCGCCTCCCTTATGGGGACAAATTGGAGGTCCCCATAAGGGGATTCATTAATTTTAGGGTGAAGACTTGGTTAGGGTTAGGCATGTTGGTTAAGGTTAGGATAAGTCTCCAGGAAATGCATGTAAGTCAATGTAATGTCCCCTGAAGTGATGCATACATGGTATGTGTGTGTGTGTGTGTGTGTGTGTGTGTGTGTGTTTGTGTGTGTGTGTGTGTGTGTGTGGCCTAGCATTACTATACTTGTGGGGACCTAAATCTGTTTACACAGTCACGTGTGGGGACTCGCCTCCCTTATGGGGACAAATTGGAGGTCCCCATAAGGGGATTCATTAATTTTAGGGTGAAGACTTGGTTAGGGTTAGGCATGTGTTGGTTATGGTT
>NW_011352508.1:0-7568 GCF_000735185.1 Notothenia coriiceps
GAAGAGACATGAAGAAGAGGGGACACATGTTCAATGTAGAAGAGACATGAAGAAGAGGGGACACATGTTGATGTAGAAGAGACATGGAGAAGAGGGGACACATGTTGATGTAGAAGAGACATGAAGAAGAGGGGACACATGTTGATGTAGAAGAGACATGAAGAAGAGGGGACACATGTTGATGTAGAAGAGACATGGAGAAGAGGGGACACATGTTGATGTAGAAGAGACATGAAGAAGAGGGGACACATGTTGATGTAGAAGAGACATGAAGAAGAGGGGACACATGTTGATGTAGGAGAGACATGAAGAAGAGGGGACACATGTTGATGTAGAAGAGACATGAAGAAGAGGGGACACATGTTGATGTAGAGGAGACATGAGGAAGAGGGGACACATGTTGATGTAGAAGAGACATGAAGAAGAGGGGACACATGTTGATGTAGAAGAGACATGAAGAAGAGGGGACACATGTTGATGTAGAAGAGACATGAAGAAGAGGGGACACATGTTGATGTAGAAGAGACATGAAGAAGAGGGGACACATGTTGATGTAGAAGAGACATGAAGAAGTGGATTTTGCCTAATAGGTGACCTTTAAAGCAGGACTTCAGTACAGGTTGAAAATGTAACATTAAAAGATCAAATCAATGGGAAACAGATAATTTGTTGTTTCATTGTCCTCATGCTGCTGCCTGATTGCACACTTAAGGTTGAGAACTACAGTCCCGTTGTGAGGTGGGATGATTTTTCCAGCAATGACACAAACGCTTAGCTGCAGCTGAAAGTAAATACCAGCTGTCAGTGTTTGTGTCACCATAGTGTTTAGATTCCCAGAAGCCTTCTTATTTTTTCCGAAGCTGTTTGTGGTGGGTTTTATATAGACCCGTGATTTTTAAATGATTCTGTTTTGGGTGAATTAAATGGGAAAAAACAACATCTCAAAGCAAATCATCTAAATCTGACGTACACAAACATACATGCTGATATATGTAAACATGCAGACTGCACAAACAAAGTGTGAAAGAGGGGGATTTGCACTCACACATGCCGTTGGGAGCTCCAGGGTGGCGTGGGGGCATCATGGGAGGCATGCCGCCGGGGGGGGGGGGCCGGCAGAGGGCGGGCCGGGCATCATACGGCCCGGGATCGGCTGGCCGGGGCCCATCGGTCCTGAACATATAGAGGTGACGATTCAGACATGTGGAGAAGTTCCTTTTTGAAATCCCCTTTAGGCAGAGGTGAGGAACAACAAAGGGTTTCGTTGTTTCTCCTTTCTTTACTGGTCACAAATAAATCCTCTTTCTGTTTGAATGTAGTATTTTAGAGTGAGTGATAGAGGGGAGAATCCAGAGTGCTCCGATTGCTCATTTTCACAGAGATTTTAGGCTTTAGAGGCCATTTAACCCAGGGGTGTCAAACTCAAGGCCCGGGGGCCAAATCCGGCCCGTGGCTTCCTTTTCTGCGGCCCCGCAAGAGCTTGCAAAGAATATATTATGTTTTATCTTTAATAACTGTAATATATACCGGGCTGCTAAATCCTAAGAACTGCTACAGGATTTGATTTGTAGATTTGATTTGTTTTTTTATCTGTATTTTTGAAAATTATGTATCTTTTTATCAGCATATTGTTTATTATATTATAACTTAGTACTTTTTTAACGCATGTAAGATATGCAACACTAAGCTGTCTGTGGCTCTTTCCTGCTCTAACGCTCTAATTTCCCCTCTGTGGGACTGACAAAGGTATTCTGATTCTGATTATACGGTTACATGCCGATTTACAGAAACACGTTGCCCATAAACTACATGTCCCACAATGCATCTCAAATGTGCCTTTTTCCTCAGAATCTGACGTTTTTCAAAAATATCACTTATTTTTTTTTTCTTTCACTTTTTAAATCATTTTGTGACATTCTCATTTAAGAGACTTGCAATCATTGGCCCTAGACTTCTGCTTTCAGACGTAGTTAATTATGAAGTTATACCCTATCCGATAATCATCCAATGCAGAGGCAATAATGTAATATAATACATTAATTTATATATATTCAATATTTATATATGTATTTTTATATAGTCTTATATATAAAACTGGCCCTTTGAGTGTGCAACCATGATGCTAATGTGGCCCGAGATGAAATGTAGTTTGAAACCCCTGATTTACATGAACAGAAACCTATATAACCCACTACAGGGAAGAGATAACCCCAAAAGGAGCCTCTCGAAGGTTACATGTAATTGGATTAAGCCCCAACATATATATTTGATATATACTTTCTGTTTTAATGCAAGTATTTTAGACTGAATGATAGAGGGGGGAAACCCAGAGTGCTCCGATTTTTGTGTAACTGAGATTCAAAAGATCTTTTCAAACATTAAGAAACAATGGCAGAAAGGTTTTTGGCCTTTTCAGTTTGTGGCTGGAAGTATGGTTTTTATTGTCTCGTGTTTTTACCTTAGTTTATTTTTGTCCTATCGGTTTTGTCTAAATGTATTTCTGCTGCTTTTTATATATTTATTGATGTACAGCACTTCAACTCTGTTGTTTTTAAATGTTTTTTCATATTAAACTGAATGTCTTTTTGATCTGACAACACATTAAGAAACACATAAAAGGACATTTAAATACATGTTAAAAACTATAATTAAAAAGCCAAAAGAATAATATAAAAGCAAGCTAAAATGGATATAGTTCACTGTAACTTCCCTAGCACTCAGATTAAAATCCATATGTCCTGCTTTTAATCAAATGCCATATTGAACTGAATGAAACTGACGACACATTAAGAAACAATTTAAATATATGTTAAAAACTATTATTAAAAAGCTAAGAGAACTAAATAAAACAAGCTGAAATAGTTCACTCTAACTTCCCTATCACTCAGATTACCCAATGTACAACAACACCCGTTTTCTTTTTGATTACTGTCGATTTTTATTCCATTTATATGTTAACACTATTATATTTTACTATATTTTTGATTATTTTTCAAATTCTCTGTCTGTGTTTTTAATTTTTGTTTTACTTTTATGTAGTCACCATGACACCAAGTCAAATTCCTCGTACGTGTCGACCTACTTGGTGATAAACCTGATTCTGATAAAACTCTCTAAAAGCAGGAACAGTGGCCCCCTGCTCCGTCTGTCTCTCACCTGTCTGTCCCGGGTGGTGGGGGCCCATTTGGTGGTGTCCCATGGAGGGGTAGCCGGAGTGCATGACAGCCCCAGGAGGAGCCACTCCATGGTGGGTCATCGGTGACCCGTGGTGAGGCAGGGGCCCTCCGGGGTGCATGCCTGATGGAGGGGGTCCAGATCCAGGAGCCTGCCCCTGCCCTTGAGCCTGGGCAGCAGCAGCAGCAGCCGCGGCCGCCTGCTGCTGCTCCATCTGCTGCCTCGCCTTCATCTCGGCGTATTTGAGCTGCTCCATGTGGAAGGCCTGGCGCTCGGTGAGCAGCTGCTGTCGCTGGAGCTCCAACTGTGAGGAGAGAGAGGAGGAAACGTTGAGAAAGATGACTCAATTAAGAGCTTTATTTCTTACCAACACCAAGAATAACATTCTGCTCTAACGTTTGCTGGGGAGCGAAGTCAAGTGTATTTATGTAGCCTAAATTCACAAATTACATATTTGCCTCAAGGGGCTTTACCATCTGTAGAGTATAACACCATCTGTGATTGGACCCTCGACTCAGATTAGGAATAACAACATTTAAGTAAGAAATTGATGAAAACCTCAGCAAAAGAAACTGAGGAGGGTTCAGATGGATAGACATGGAATAGATGTCATGTGCACAGAATAAGAAACATGATAAATGTACAGCATTGATAAAGAACGCAATTAAAGATACATGTTAAAGATGTGTAGAGGGGAATGGGTGTTGACCCGACAGAATCCATGAGAGGATCACTGGGGTTTAGGGGTGGAACGGTTTACGTATGGAAAATATTGGGTATGGGCCTTCGTGTACCGAACGAATATAACGTTTAGCGTAAAAAATTGAGAACGTGAAAAACTTTTTGGAAGTAATCTCAGGTGCGTTCAAATTTAGTCAGTCATTTGAGGAACTGTCAAAATGGTGAACGCAGATAAAGTTGAGCTCGAAAATCCTCTCAGCATCATTGAAGTCTCCGGTTTGGGAACATTTTGGTTTCACAGTTACGTACAAGGATGACGGACAAATACAGGTGGACCGAACCAAAGCCGTTTGCCGGCAACTCAACTAAAATTGGTTACGCGGCTGGCAATACATCAAGAAAAATACAAAAAGAAAAAAGACTGAAGTGCAAACCCAACTCCCGCTAGCATTTAAGCCTCCACCACTAGCCATAAGTTCAGACCGAGCCAAAGCTATTACAAACACCAAATATCCTCATGTTGCCATGTTAGCAAAGCGCTACCTGGCTGTATCTGCTACCTCTGTCCCTAGAGAGGGTGTTCTCCACAGCAGGAGACATTGTTAGTGCCAGCAGATCTGCCCTTTCGGCAAGCAATGTGGACAAGTTCATCTTTCTTTAAAAAAACATGAAAACACAATGACAAGCAAGTCCTAATGTCAAACTGGGTGCTTAGGTACTAGTACAGTACAGATCAAATACAGATTATTTCAGTTCATTGAAATGCTGCACCTTAATGTTTATTTTATTGTGTATTTATTTGAGTGAATATTTACAGTTTAATAATAATAAAAAATATATATTTATTTTAAGTTTTGTGATCATTTTTTCTGCTGTACAGAACCGTGACCTAAAAACCGAGGTACGTACCGAACCGAGATGTTTGTGAACCGTTACACCCCTACTGGGTTTCCTTAGCCAAACAAAGCAGCTTTTTTTGTATTTTAATGGTCTGCAAAGGCTAAAACCCAAAAGTTCCCTCCATTACAGAACGTAAAAGAAAGTCTGAAAGGTTTCCCTGACCTTCTGTCATGTTCAATAATCTTAGAAAGCGGACATATAAAAACAAAAGTGTTGTGTCAGCTTCTATCGGTTATATAAAGCTCAACGACAGTATCCTGCACCTTTGCACACTTCAGTGGCGTCGGAGGAACTGGTGCATGTGAAGACTCAGTGTAACACCGTCCTGTGTCCTTTTTCTATTCCGTTCTGACCCCGTGTTTTACAGCATGGCAGCAGCAGAGGTTTGATTTCTCTCTAGTCTTTGGAAAGCTTATGTGAACCAGAGTCCTTTTCATGCACTATTTACAGCTGTGAAACTGGGCTGCACTCCCAATGCCTCCTCCACGATGAAAACACAGTTTTACACTCTCACTGGCGTCTCCAGGGAGTGTCCACTGGCAGGACGGACACACACACACAGCTGAGGGCTATTTATTCACGCTGAAGAGGTAGGCAACAGTTTCAGCTGCCTGTCTATAAACAGTAGCTGTGCTCTGGAAAATGTTTGTTCTCGATTCACATCCTTCACAATAGAAGCCATTCGGTGTCTCCTCTTGAATTACTGAGGAAGATTTAGACTCATTTAAAAAAGCCACTTGTTCAGTAGCCAACATTTACCAATGAACTCCAAATGTTTACCTTCTGCTTGCAACTGGGTGACAGAAGGTCGGTTTTGGATAGTAACAGAAATCTGTGGTTTAATTAACCTGTTAAGCCCTGAGCCAGTAGCTCTCATAGCAACTATATATGAAAACTCCGTTATTGACATAAATATGATGATGGATTGTCAGTAATAATTTCAGACACATTGGATTAACCTATGGATTAACTTTCAGCAGCGTTTTAATGCCATTGAATACAACTTTTGACCAGAACAACAGCATAGGTAAGACAATGTCCCGTTTTTGCTCCGTAAAGCTCCGTGTTGTGATGTCTGCGTTTGTTTCGCGAGTTCTGATCGCTCAGTGATGATACTTATACCCCTAGAATCTGTGGAACTCAGCTTGATAATCGATATCTTGTTTGTGCAGATCCGATATGTAATAAGGGTATTTATACCTAGAGTTCTGTGCTAAGTGCGTTAGCATTTTTCCGCTCAGGGCTAATTTAGAGGCTTCTTGTGAGACTTGTGTTTTGTTTCGGTAAAAATGGTTCGTATCGTCAGTTAGCTGAGTTTCTTCCCGTTAAGCGGGTATGACACATTAATAGGTTTTTAAATGTTAAGGGGGCCTCCGGGTTGAACAGGTTAAAAGGGGACATATGATGCTAATCTCCAGAGGGATGTTAGACTTTGCAAACCATTTACATACACAGAAACCATTACAACAGGATATCTCAGGATAGAGATAAGCCCAACAAGCATAATAGAGCCTCTTTAAGGTTAAATGTCGTTGGATTAAGCCCCAACATATCAAATTTCACACTTACACTTTAGTGAGAGGTGCTACTTGAGCCTACTGCCTCTTTAACAGATCTCCTTCATTATTAATAACCGTAGCTGAGAGCCCTAACTAAGTGTGTAGTGGTGAAATGTTAATGCTTGAGCAGCAGCACAGGGTCAAAGTTGTCCGATATCATTCGCATTTAATCTCCAATTCAACACTTGTTATATGTAAGCTGCTTTTGTTCAAACTCACAGCCTCTTTCTCGCGGTCCATGATGGTCTCCAGCTCCTCGAAGTGCCTCAGCTTGATCTCCAGCTTCTTCATCTGCGTCTCCACCAGCAGAGCCACCAGGGACTTGATCTTCCTCTCCTCCACCGCCGCCAAGTGCTGCGAGGAAGAACAACACCAACCGTCAGGATCTGATTCACTCCCTTAACAATTTTCACATATGGTACTCTCACTGCCTCGATGCATTGAAACGTAAATATTAGAAAAAAGCAACAATTTTGAAAATCTATATAGCGTCCTTTTTGTTTATATTTTTCGAAATAAATTGGCCTATTGTACTCCTTCAAGTGAAGATCATCTATGTATGGTTTGTCAATTGATGTACAATGGTAGAGACTAAGCTGATCACTAGTAGCTTTGATCTGTTCAATCTAACCTATCAATGTACCAAATGTATTTTCTATGCGTCTTCAATACAATTATTTTTTTAAAGATAAATAAATTGGTCTATAAGAGTGAGTTTTAACCATTTCTGTATACATTTTATTGTGCATTCTTTAGATATTCTTAGATTTACATCTCGTACTGTTGAAATATACATATTTATTGTTTGTCTATTTTAAACTCATGTGCACATCTTGTTCACATGCTGCTGTAACTAAACCATTTTCCTATTTGGGTCTGTAAATTATATCTATTCTAATGTGCAACACTGTGATATCTCACATTATTAAGATATTATATGAGGAAGTTAATCTCAGGAATTAAATAAATGTACTACGTTGAAAGGCTTTCTTTACACATTTCCAACATCCTGTCCAATTACTCCTGGAAAAAAACTGAAATTCGAATATTCGGTCGTTGGCCTTCGGTTTTCAATTTCGTTACACGTTTTTACTAAATGTATGAAATCAATAAAGGCAAATTGCCACATCCTTATACTATATTTATACTTTTTAATTGCACTGTTAAAATGTGGAAATATATACAATCTCAGCTTGGGCGCCTGACATCGCTTTCAATAGTTAGATCTGATCGATATGGACATAAACACGAGTG
>NW_011352509.1:0-2144 GCF_000735185.1 Notothenia coriiceps
GAAAAATGAAAAGTATAAATATGCCTTATATAGGTATGGTCCTACACTATATTATTCAAATATAGCATGATAGGTCCACTTTAAGTTATTTCATTTATTTTTGTCTGCTCCTGAGAAGCTAATGTATAATTTATACAGTTATTTCTGCAAGAAAATTACAATACAATTACTTTTTAATCTTCACATCATGTATTCATGTCTATAATTTTAAGCACCAAATTATTGAAAAGTATCGATAAGAGTATCGAAAAATACCGATACCGATAAGCAGTACCGGTACCGGTCCGGTACCGATAAAATCCTAACGATACCCATCCCTATCACTCAGTAATGACTACCTCGGGGTCACAGCGCATTATTTTGACCCACAGTGGGAACTTCAGTCTCATGCTTTGACAGTTATGAAAACAGAGGAGCGGCATTTTGCCGACAACTGCGCCGACACATACACACACACACTTGAATTGAGGCGAATATTTGTAATGTTCAGAGATTGTTGTGTTTAATATTCATGAGAATATTTGTCATTGTTCAAAAAGCATATTTGCCCACTCATATGTTGATAAGAGTATTAAAAACTTGAAAAATATCTCTCTAAGGAACATTTAGAACAGATAAAACATTTGCGATTAATTTTCGATTAATCCCGATTAACTATGGACAATAATGCGATTAATTATGGACAATAATGCGATTAATCGCGATTAAATATTTTAATCGACTGACAGCCCTAATAAAATCATCTACAGCTGTGACTGCATCATAAGGAATGGAATTATTAAAAAGAGGGCAAGATCTGTCAAAACGCATGATCACAGATGTCTAATTCACCAAACACTGTATAACTAGCATCGATAGGAAGGAGGTGCTGCTTGTTTATTGTAATTGTATAAATAAGGTGGATAGATGTTTCTTAACCTGTAAAGTAAGCATTCAATTATTTAGCAACAAACCTTTCAGGTATTACATTTGATGTTTCCTAAATCAAATCTGGAGTACTCCTATATCCACCTTACACCAAATGTCCTGCTACAAAAATCCTGAAGAAATCTTGTTGTTTCACCTGAAAGATTTGTCTTGAAGCTGCAAATTGCTACGCTGTCACACTGCCTCTTGTCTTAACTCTTGTTAATTTATTTTTCAACGGTTCACCAAACCAAGTGTACAGTCCTGTGCCATTGCTTTGAAAATAAAATATCAAGCAGCTAGTCGTGTTGTTTTTGTGTAGAGCTTTCCTACCCGTCTCCATCTCTGTGCTGATCTCTTCGCCGTAGGCTCCTCTCGTGGAGTAAGGCAGGTCACTCAGAATGCTGACACCAGCTGCCATGGCAGAGGCTGAAATATGTGAATAAACATTGAGTGTCAAAGGACGGTGAAACAAAAATAGGAAAGATAAACAGCTCAACACTCGGAAGCTTAGGTAACAAGGTGCACACACAAATGAGATCTGAAGAGCCTGAGTAGCGTTGCCTGGCAAGATAACCCATGGGGGAGAGAAAAACGAGTCACCGTGTCAGCAGCTGATGTGTCAGTGTGACCATTACACCTCTGGGAGCAGGTGGGCCACAGAACCACCACACTGTCTCCAGCAGCAGCCAGACACAACATGAGCATCATCACACTCACACTGTTAGGTAAAATACTCCCGTTTCAATGGGCCACACGCATCAATAATCAAATAAAAACATCCATCAGCTAGTGTGCAGCTTCAGGGCAATGTTTGTTGACTTGCATCTGATTTATGTAGCGTGGTTAGAGTTGTTTCTCACAGAGAGTAATTGAACTACAGGGACCAACTTTCTCTCACATTACACACACAGCTCTAATGGGCCTCATCAATGGTGATGCAGAAGTGAAACTCTGCACCTTTACAGCTCCTCACTGTGCTCCATTAACAATTAAGCAGGGTCGCTGTAGTTCACTGGCTTACTTTTTGATGGGCAAATGATTCCTTGACCACTGCTTTTTCCTTCCTTTTAGATAAAGTCAATAAAGTTGGCTTGATTTAAGAGTAAGGATTGTTTACAGTGAGTTTACTATAAAGGTAATAGCATACAAACAACTGAATGGAATTTTACATTGTTACACTTTCAACTACACCTCTTTGTGTTGTATAGAGCCGAGGTTCTTAAACTTTGTCATGT